>NW_027255082.1:35000-40000 GCF_042242105.1 Pempheris klunzingeri
GGGTTCAGGCCGGGGGGGGTACGGTCTGGGGGGGGTTCGGGCCGGGGGGGCTCGGGCACAGCTCTGTACAGTAAACCTTCATTCCTTCCCAAACGACCGTACCGAGCAGCTGAGAAACAAAAAAGCAGAACTCCTCGTGTCCACGTTTTCCCAGAAGGCCGCTGGGTCCGTGGGGATCTGTCACGTACCCCTCAGCTCACTTCCCAGAAGTCCCGGCACCTACAACCTGATCCGCGGCAGGACTCGCTGTTCTGTTTGTTCTTTTGTGCGGAGGGTGTGTGAAAGAGCTCTGCTGGCGTCGAGGCGTTGGCACGCCGCTTCACTCCGTGTCCTTGGAGGACGTCCAGACTCCGTCCTGGGGAGGGAATGAGAGCGAAGCCTGGATCCAGGAAGGAACACCAGAGACACAGGAGCACCTGAAGCTCTCACACACACACACAGACACACACTAACACACACACACTCACACACTCACACACACACACACACACACAGAGAAACAGGAGCACCTGAAGCTCTCACACACACACACAGACACACACTAACACACACACACTCACACACTAACACACTAACACACACACACACACACACACACACACACACACACACACACACTAACACTCACACACTAACACACACACACACACACACACACACACACACACACTAACACTCACACACTAACACACACACACTAACACACACACACACACACACACTCTGGTTCATGTCTGTGTGGATCTGTGGAGTTGAGGGGAGGTGGCAGATATCACTGAGCGCTCACTGGGGGGGGCTCACTGTGTCCTGCTGTCTGCAGACTGCTGGTGGAGGCTGTGTCACATGGTGCTGGGGGGCCACATGGTGCTGGGGGGGCCACACACTGTCCCACATTCTTCATCCTGACCTTTCACAGCAGGCCTCCGTATTTACACTGGGGGGCGATGGAGCCGTGCACTCAGGTTTCAGACCCCCGTCCAGAGATGGAGTCCCTCCCGCCGCCTCTCCGACCGACGCACACCGACTCCACCCGGGGTCAGGCCCCCGGAGGGCCGGCCGGGGGTCTCCCTGAAACACGAGCTCACAGGAACATCCCTAGCGTACGTGGGCCGTGAGGGCAGAAGATCCTTCTCCATGAAGCTCCCCGTGTGGGGCTGCAGCTGGACACGTGGCAGGAGATGGATTCGGCTCCGAGGAGGAGCGGCGTTACGTAACGGGTCTCCGAGGGGCCGCTCAGATGAAGAAATAAACGTGGATGTGAGCAGTGACAGATCAGCAGTGAGAGACGTATGAGGTCAAAACACACATCTGTCTCTGGGCGGAGGCCTCAACATCTGCAGATCCAACCGCTCGCAGGTCTGCAGACAGGACGGCTCGCTCCGAGCAAAACCAGGCGCCAGACTTCAGATAACCACTGATCCCAGACGTTAGGAGAACATTTAGCTCTGAAGGTTCAAAGGCATCAATAATGAAACAGAAACCAGAACAAAAAACAGGACAGACGATTGGACAGTAAGACATAAACAACTTGTTCATTAAAGAAATGAAGGAAATGCTTTTTAAAGTCTGAGACTTAAAAGGGTCACTCCTGTTTGTACCCATGATCCTCTCTGTCCTCATCCTGGTGTGTGAGTGACTGGTAGGTAGTAAAAGTGTTGGAACTGGTCCAGTAGATCACCTCAGCCAGCAGCCACCAAACGGGCTGCAATGGCTGCAACGTGATCCTTTGGGACAACTGCACCTGATCACAGTAGGTCCACTAAAAGAGCTTGTTTGATCCACTGACAGGCTCAGAGTGTTATTCTAAGTGTGTGACAGCATCATGGAAAGGATCCCTACAGAGAGAGACCTGGAAGATCCTTTTGGTTTAACCACAAACAGCACACACACCAGACTACATTCACTAAAACAGGGATTTTAGAGCTGCTGCCTCCACCAGTCAGAGTGTTCATGTTATTGTGTGTTACACTAATAATTTGTTGGATCCAAACTGACCCTTTAAAACACCAAACTCACAAAATAACTCAAACTGATGGAGAATGGAGGTCAGTCAACTTGTTGAAACTGTCAGATGAAGTTGATTGACTGGAACAGAAAGACGTTTCCAGTGTTTGCTGTTTGTGTGCAGTAAAGTGTGCATCTTTGGAAACAGAGCGTCTGGCTGAGCCAAACCAAACGACCTGATATCATCACCGTCACCGTCACCATCACCGCCCCTGATCGTTCAGGTTTGTCAGTCAGCGCTTTAGATCCTCTGACTCTTATTTCCCCGAAGTGTTTGACAGTTTTCTGTGCTCTAACTCTTCATCATAAATGAGCCTGAACATTTTCTACGAGCAGCACAGGGTGAAAAGTTTAAAACAACAGTAGGAGAAAATCTGGGGGGGGCTATTAGGGGGGTGGGAGTGTCTGTCTGTGTGAAAACAACATGGCCGCATCATTGCTTCATCTAGTGGAAACTAGAGCAAAGGTCATGTGACAGGAGGAGGAGGAGGAGGAGGAGGAGGAGGAGGAGGAGTCTGTAAATGATTTTCAGTAAACGTGTGTATATTAAAACCATCTGAGGGACTCTTCATCTTCATCTTCATCTTCATCCTCATCTTCATCTTCATCTTCATCTTCATCTTCATCTTCATCTCCATCTTCACCCTCATCTTCATCTTCATCTTCATCCAGGAAGCTGCTACAGTCAGCTCCTCTTCCTCTCTGTGACACAGCGAAGTCTTCAGCACTGATTGGACCTGATTCATATCAAGTCAAGTTAAACTCCTGATGACCTGAAGGAGGGGGGGGTGAGAAGAGGAGGGGGGGGGGCTTCTAGAAAAGGGGAAACGATGAAAGGAAAAGAATGAGTGAAAGAAGAAAGGAAAGAAAAAGTGTAGATGAAGATGGAGGCATAAAGTAAAAGTGATGGAGGAAAAAAAGGAAGGAAAGACAAGAGACGATAGAAAGGAGAAAGAAGGAAAGAGGAAGAATGGATGTGGGGAAAGGAGAAGAAAGGAGAGCGGTGTGAGAGGGAGGTGTAAAAGACAGGAGACAAAGTATGAAAAGAAAAGGAAGAGAAAGAATAAAGGAATAATAGGAAGAAGGAAGCAATAAAAGGAAGGAGGAGGGAGAGAAAGTAAAAAGAGGTGAAGAACAACAGACAAACAAAGGGAAAAGAAAAAAGATGATCATCAGTCCTAACCCCGCCTCTGATTGGTCGGTTCATTTTCCAACCAGCAACCAGGAAACAGGAAACAGAGCCGAGGTCCAATCAAATATCATGGCCACCGGCCAATCAGGCGTCAGCGTCAGTCTGACACGTTAACACGCCTCATCAGCCTCGAGACGTTACAGTCACACACGTGATGGATTCACCAGGTCACGCCATGCTCCAGGCGTCGACCACGAGTGTGAGGTTTCCTCAGCACGCCGGCGGGACGCCGCCTGCAGCCCTGTGATGTCAGCGGCGGTCACTGGAGGAACAACGGCTCAGTCAGAGATTTGTTTCTGAGAGGTTTACTGGGTTTTTACAGCCTTCACGCTTGTTTCACAGCGGCCCCACGCATGGAGGTCTATAGTGTGTGTGTGCTAGTTAGTCAGTGTGTCAGTGTGTAGTGGAGGTCTATAGTGTGTGTGTGTGTGTGTGCTAGTTAGTCAGTGTGTCAGTGTGTAGTGGAGGTCTATAGTGTGTGTGTGCTAGTTAGTCAGTGTGTCAGTGTGTAGTGGAGGTCTATAGTGTGTGTGTGCTAGTTAGTCAGTGTGTCAGTGTGTAGTGGAGGTCTATAGTGTGTGTGTGCTAGTTAGTCAGTGTGTCAGTGTGTAGTGGAGGTCTATAGTGTGTGTGTGTGTGTGCTAGTTAGTCAGTGTGTCAGTGTGTAGTGGAGGTCTATAGTGTGTGTGTGTGTGCTAGTTAGTCAGTGTGTCAGTGTGTAGTGGAGGTCTATAGTGTGTGTGTGCTAGTTAGTCAGTGTGTCAGTGTGTAGTGGAGGTCTATAGTGTGTGTGTGTGTAGTGGAGGTCTATAGTGTGTGTGTGTGCTAGTTAGTCAGTGTGTCAGTGTGTAGTGGAGGTCTATAGTGTGTGTGTGTGTAGTGGAGGTCTATAGTGTGTGTGTGTGCTAGTTAGTCAGTGTGTTAGTGTGTAGTGGAGGTCTATAGTGTGTCAGTGTGTAGTGGAGGTCTATAGTGTGTGTGTGCTAGTTAGTCAGTGTGTCAGTGTGTAGTGGAGGTCTATAGTGTGTGTGTGCTAGTTAGTCAGTGTGTCAGTGTGTAGTGGAGGTCTATAGTGTGTGTGTGCTAGTTAGTCAGTGTGTCAGTGTGTAGTGGAGGTCTATAGTGTGTGTGTGTGTGTGCTAGTTAGTCAGTGTGTCAGTGTGTAGTGGAGGTCTATAGTGTGTGTGTGTGTGCTAGTTAGTCAGTGTGTCAGTGTGTAGTGGAGGTCTATAGTGTGTGTGTGCTAGTTAGTCAGTGTGTCAGTGTGTAGTGGAGGTCTATAGTGTGTGTGTGTGTAGTGGAGGTCTATAGTGTGTGTGTGTGCTAGTTAGTCAGTGTGTCAGTGTGTAGTGGAGGTCTATAGTGTGTGTGTGTGTGTGCTAGTTAGTCAGTGTGTCAGTGTGTAGTGGAGGTCTATAGTGTGTGTGTGTGTGCTAGTTAGTCAGTGTGTCAGTGTGTAGTGGAGGTCTATAGTGTGTGTGTGCTAGTTAGTCAGTGTGTTAGTGTGTAGTGGAGGTCTATAGTGTGTGTGTGTGTAGTGGAGGTCTATAGTGTGTGTGTGTGCTAGTTAGTCAGTGTGTTAGTGTGTAGTGGAGGTCTATAGTGTGTGTGTGTGTAGTGGAGGTCTATAGTGTGTGTGTGTGTGCTAGTTAGTCAGTGTGTTAGTGTGTAGTGGAGGTCTATAGTGTGTGTGTGCTAGTTAGTCAGTGTGTCAGTGTGTAGTGGAGGTCTATAGTGTGTGTGTGCTAGTTAGTCAGTGTGTCAGTGTGTAGTGGAGGTCTATAGTGTTCCTGTTGTTCTGGAT
>NW_027255083.1:0-46141 GCF_042242105.1 Pempheris klunzingeri
AAATTATCTTTGTGGCTTAGTAATGTGATTTGACGATTTACTTATAAAAAAATACAAATTATAAAAAGAATATTCTTCTGACTCTATTTACATATAGAAATTTCTAAAATATCAGAGAAAATTACAAATGCAGTGATTATTTAATGTGTTATTTAGTAACATATTAAAAATCACGAAAATCGCAAATTATTAAAGTTAATAAATTTTATACAGTTTTGTAAGATGAATTTTTTTATTCTCTAAAATGTTAAAATTGTAGAATTTTAATGATGATAAATTTGCAGAATTTAAGTCATAATTATGAAAATAACTTAAATTGATAAATTATAATTAATTAAGATAAATCGTGGCTCACTTAAGTAATCATAGTCTTAATTATTCAATCTTTTCTTTATAATTATAGATCGAAAATTGCAGTATACTTTTTAAATGTAATAGTAAAATTTTAAGTTACAATTTCCCATTTTAAAGACGAATATTGTAGTTATCTTCAAATTTTAAAGAATCAATTAAATTCTTCAGTTGTATTTAACGTCTTACGATGCTTAAAATATATATTAAATAGGTAATTAATTATAAATTAAATTATTATAAGTACTGAACAATTTTTCTAAAAATAATTAAAAATGATATTTAATATGTACATTGTAAATTTATACACTATTATTTTTCTTTTTAAAAAATATGCAGATAATTAATCCATCATATTTTTGTTATTTTATATTAATTAATAGTTTAGGATACCTTCTAATAAATCGAGCCACACAATAAAATAGATTCTTTGGTTCACCATTATATTCAATAATTTTATGAAATTTTTTTATACAGGAAAAACGTAGTGTCAATTCCGTATCACAAAACGTAAAAAATATGGGCACAATGCAAGGAGGTATATTAAATAACATTTCAATATGATGAGACGATACAAGAGTACCACTATATGTACCGTGACACTTTACCAAAGTTGACATATGAATAAAACCAATTTTACATGGATATATCAGAAAACTATCATCATACGACATCACATATCCCTTCATATCATTAGCCAATTTCACTACGGATTTGTATGGATTTTGTCTATAATTCATATATAATAATTCCCAAAGAAATCAAAGTTATATGTTTTATTAATAGTTTACTTATCAATGATAAAAACTGTTACATTACAATCCGTACAAGCATCTATTAAGGTAGATATCTTTGCATCATCAATAACAATATTTTTGAAATGTAGTTCAGTTTTATTCTGAAATATATCCCTTCTTATACAATAATCATTGACTATAATAACTTTGTTACTGTTTTTATCTATCAATGAATTTATAAAATTAGCAACACTCTGATAGAAAACATTCAAGTCGTCCAATAAAACACCAGGATGCTTATTGCTCAAGTGCAAATAAATGGCAAGACTAGTAGCGCTTAGCACTATTGTTTTTCTGACAATATTGCTTTATTTGCAGTGTCTATTTTACTTTCCAAACATTCATAAAGTCCTACAATAACCATGATGTGAGAATAATATGTAATGATTCTTTTGTTAAGTTACGCTGTTGACGCATGTACTGAGTTGTTACCACTTTGGGTCCTAATTATTCATTCTACACATTCCATGCGGCTATTTTTGTTGTTTTCTATTATTTTCTGAAAATAAAAATAATTTTTGAATTAGTATAACAATTATATTTCAATATATCTTTCTGATTTCTAGTATCTATATCAAATTTCAATTTTTTATTCAAAATAGGCATCCAAAAATCATAATTATCATGTATTTGTGAAAAAAGCAAGTTATTCATATGAATCTAAGTTACTAAAAGAATTTTCTAAAAGATTTTTTGATCTTTTAAAATATCTCTCTGTGTTAAGTTATGATATATTATGGAGATATAAAAAATGAGGATTTTTAGCTTTTTCGACAAGCAAATATCTCAATTATGAAAAAAATTCACTATTATTATTTAAAAATAAACATTTCTTATGCGCATGCGTGATATAGTAAAGAAGATGACTTTCTATTTATTTTGACTATAATTTGTGCCAAAAATACTATGAAATATGAGGAAAGTTTTTTTTGGATTATTTTAAAATTACGTGTTAGTATTGATCGATGTGATCTACTCGCAAATATACTTGTAGCTTTATTTTAAATATACAGGTGGATTCTCTATAAAATATAAGATTTGTTATCGATAAAAAGAAGTTATCCTCTCATTAATAAATAATTTATGTGGACGATATAAATATTATTCACTACTAGTAGTACACGAGAAAAAATTTATGCAAAAGACTCAATGTCTGATTAGGAAATTTTTTCTGTTGTATCAAACCTAAAAAAGTATAATTCTTTTATTAACTTTATTTTAAAAAAAAATGATTGTTAGGAATGTCAAAAATAAAGGAATATTCCTATTTTTTTTATTCAAGAACTTTCATAATCAAAAATTAAAGAAACAGTCGTAATGAAATCTGTGCTTATAACTCAGACTCTCCTTAATCATCGTCATTGGATAGTTTCTTTCCATGTTATAACTAATTTAAATTAATTAATACACTCTTGTTTTTAATATTTTTATGAATCTTATATAATCCTAATTGAAATATTATCACTGATACATATTTTTATAGCAGATAATAATATGAGATATTGTCAGAATTTTTTAAATTTTAGGTGATATACTTGAAATTTAATAGAGTGACAACAGAATTTTATGTTAACTTTATGAGCGTCTCTTAGAATCAACTGCACAACTACAGATTTTTGAGTTATGATAGATCTTTTGTTTAATTTAATTAAAAAATTTTAAAAGCAACACAGGAATTTTTAAAATATTATTTATTGGCGGGAAACAATTGAAATCATTATTATTTAGATAACGATAATCCCCGAATATTAACGAAATGTTGTAATAATTATGGAGAACTGTTTATTCTACTTTTATTACTATCATTATGCTCCTACAATTTATTTCTACGACTACATTTATTAGTTAAAGTTTGATTCCTCCATCTCGGCATTACTTGGTCACCAACATTTCTCAGCGCTATGATATTGTTTTGATTCTTGAAATTAATGCATTTGATTATTATTTTCTCGTATTATTGTTTATGATTTTTCATTTAGAATTTTTATAAACGTTGTAATAAAAAAAGTTAATTCTTTTTTTACATGTCCAATTGTAATATATATGTGTGTTATGTTTAATTTGTTTATTTTAAAATTTAAACTGATTATACATAAATAAAATTTATTAAAATTATATATATATAAGATGCTTTATGCAATTGAAAATGTTCATAAGAGCAGAATTTGTACAGATTCTTTAAACATAGGCATGTTTTGGCTATTGGAAAAAGATTAAGCTTTTAGAAAAAAATATATTAAATCTTTTCAGGGACTCTTGATACAACTAAAATCATAAAAATTTAACGCATCAAAATGTTCAAGAATGTAAACATCTGGAAGCTTGTCACGAAAAAATCCGAAACATGATAACGATTATTAGCCGCCATAGTAGGAATTGTATATTAACATCGACGTATTATCCTAACCACAATTCTTATTTATTCCTTTGATTCTATAACAATCAAACTAATTTTTTTGAAACAATTCTTAGATGGTCCCCAATCTTTGTACTTTTAACATCATTAATCTATCGGAATTTCGTATTTTAAAAAATGACCTCTTTATCTAATGCAACAAATATATGTTCTTATTTATCTAGTTATTGATTTAAGATTCTTTTAAACATTCACAACGCATGGATTTATAACACTCGTCACACAATGTTTAAAGCACAATACAAACTAACATTTTCATTAAAATAGTTAAAAGTTTCGAAGAGTAAGTCACACGCCTTTCATAATGATACAGCACAATTAGATTTCAATATGGTGGCATTAAAACGACTTTTCTTGGCAGATGACCTCACTAGCATATCATCAGTTTCTTGCAAAAAATTGAACCTCAATATATTTATTTTTAAATACTTTTTTATAAAATTGAGGTCCATTCACGAGACTTATGAAAACTATAATATAAAAAATTGCCGTATCCTAACTTGATGTTCCTTATTACACTTTTAGTTACGATTAGCGATAAATTGTGTTATTGTCGCCTGTAGAGCATATCTTTTATACCATGACTTCATTTTTCTTTTTCGCAATATTTCCTACTATTTTAGTGCTAATTGACGAAGTTATCAATATAAGTGATGAAGTTGTCAATATGATAACTGATGAAGTTGGCAATATGATAACTGATTTTCCTTTATTAGAGATAAAAGGCGAAGCATCTTTTATTGGTATTAAGGATACGGGAATTAGAATTTTCATGATTTCAACTTGGCTTAATAACTTTAGGGATATCTTACTTTTTTTAAAGATTAGTTCCTATTATTTATTTTATAAATCGAGCAATTTATTAGCTAGTGGAACTAATGTGAAAAATATATCGCATACTGTATTTTTCCTGCTTCTGTTTAAATATGAATCAAAATTCAAGAGCTTGGTTTCTAAAACAATTTACCAAAATATATAATTGATATATTATTTATGGGTATAATTGGTCATTAGATCAGTAAAATAAAGAAATTTAATGCCATAAACAGTAGGCTTAGAAGGCATATATTGCTTAAATAAACATTTAACTTGAAAAACAACTAGCTGTGTATCAATCATGAAATCATTGTTTGGAATAAATTTAAATCGACTGTATTTCCATTTATCAAAAACTCATGTAATAGAACAAAACTATTCCAATTCATGTATCGTATGACGTAAATCAAATTAATAGTAATGCAAGGCTATATTGATTAGAATAAATCTATGTAAATGCATCAATTTATATAATTTACTACTTACATTTGTTTCATTCCATAATACTTTTAAGGATTCTATTTTTTATTAGAAGAGAGTTTTATATACTATAAATTCATCATATGGTAACTATTTTCAGATATACTTATAATGAAATTATCCAAAATACGATAGCATGAAAAATACCATTTTAGCAGAATTTATTCTAAAAAAATATTTTAAAACAATCCTTGATAACGGTAATTCTGGAAGTTCCAAACACAGATATGTCAAAAGCTCTACACTAAATGTTTTTTTACACGTGTCGGACGGAATCGATACTTCAGAGGGCCATATACCAGTATTCACATCAATATATATAGTGTTTACTCTTCCTTATATATAAAAACATTCTTAATGGAGAGAAAATTGCTACATTAGTTACGTTGAAAAAGGACTCATTTTCAGTAAGTGGTCTTTTGTCAAAATTCCTCCTAGTTTTTTTTTATTTTAATTAAACACTTCAAGATCTGAATATACAAATTTTGCGATTTTGACCTTAATCTAAATTTGGATTTTCTTTTAATTTTAAATTAATTTTATTTTGGTATTTGGCATAAATATTTAGAGTGCGAAAAAACTCGAAATTATTCTAGAAATCAAAATTAAAAATGCACTTAAGTAATTTATTTAATTAAAAATATATATTTTAAAGAATAAGAGATGACTTTGACCGATCTTGAATAAATTATGTGCCATAATTTATTACCTAAAATCCTACAGGGGTCTATTAGTATCCAAAAGCACTCGAAACGTTTAAATTATCGCGTTTAATTTTTTAAACTTCGTAAAATAAATAAATATTATTTAAAATTTTTTACATGTATTTCAGTGGATTGTGAAAATTCAAAAGCTATCTTAAACAAACGTTAATATAAGCGTATATTTAAGGTAATAATTAATAAAAAATTTTTATGATTTTTACTCATTTTTAATTCATAGTCTAAACTGACGAATCAAATGAATTATAAAAAGTGAGCATTTTATTTTTTAATTATTATTTAATAAATCTTGTTTTAATGTAAAATTACCTAATATGTCATTCAAAACCATATGATGAATGAAATATGAGGTCTAATTACACAAGGATTATTATGAAAAACTTTGATCATTTGTTCTTTATGTTTAAACAATTCCGTACTCTTAGAGGTAAATTATATCTAAGGAAATCACACTTTGGGAGTAAAAGATATTAAATATTGTGTTTATAGGCTAAATGCTTTAATATATTTAGAAAATACACTTAAGATAACACGATATAAATCAACTACAAAAAAATTAAATTCTTAAATTTTTATTGACATTATTAGTAAAAATTTAAATAAAAATAAAACTTGACTATTACTTAACGCATTTTTTAATTTGGATTATTTTAAACAGCTTTTTTCATGCTTCCATCTTCCCTAGCGATTTAAATTGCTTTAATATTTAATTTGGAATAGTTGGTTACATTATCTATATGTCACAATTTGCACGTAAATATATAATGTAGAAATTCGATATTTATCGAATATATCTCTTTTCTTAGACATTATGTAAATATGCAATTGGAGAGCCTGAAGAATAATTCACGTAATTTGTTATATGAAAGATTCTGGAGCCTAATACAAAAACTATCTCACCGATCAACCAGTGAGAGATTATTATCTGTAAAAACTTTTCTGTTTATAAAAACATTAGATGTTTCTTGCATATTTCAGATATACAAGAATATCAAACATTCACAATTTGATGAAGAAATTGTCTAAATGGATAGTGTAGTACTAAATTATTCAAACATGTATTTTTATTATGTTATTACTCCTAATGTTTGTTAAAGTTATAATTTTTTATAAAATATTGACAAAAGTTTTTATGTTTATAAAATAAGGTTTAAACTTGAGATATTCACAAATCTATGAAAGAATCGCCCAAATAATGGTTAATGTATTTTTTAGCACCAAAGTAAAACTCATGCCCCAACATTTATTTCTGTGGAGTTCAAGTTAGTGAGAATTGCTTCATTAAACCCAGTAGTGTCATAATGGAGTATATTAAACTAATTTATACCATAATACTCCTTCGTATTATTATACAGTATTTTTAAGTTTAACCAACAAAAAAATTCCAATTCAAATTAGTGTCATATCGACTCTATCCAATTAATTAGACTTTGGCAAAATAGAAACGGCCTCAATTTGTAAGGAATTTACTATCATTGGACTTCTATCCACTACCACGATAATCAATACATTTTTTATAGAAACATACAGTTACTATGGTGATACAACAGACTTAAGATTAAAGGATTTTAAAGGTTGAAAACAGTAGACGGCAAGGTAACTCGAACCTGCATCGAGCAGTCAGGGAGCACCAGCCTATACCATTGAGCCAGCTTTCCGCCTGGTTCACCCAGATAGTACGATAAAATTTTTGTTACTAAAGATTATATTTTTTTTTATAATAAGGAAAATAAGGATTAATAAAAAAGAGATCTTAAATTACACAAATTTTATACAACAATTTGTTGCATAGTTAGAAGTTTTAACTACTAGTATATGCACATGAATTTTAAATTTATTTACAAATTACTTGAAAAATATTTTATTTTATTATATTATATTTAATATAATATAGAGTTTTGTATTATATATTTAGTGTCTGAAATTCATAATAGTTTTTTACAGTTCATAATGATTCGAAAACCACTCATTTTACTGTTTTTATATATGATTTTTTTTATTCTTTAGCTATTTGTAAAATATACATAAATCAAGGAATAATTAGATATTAAATTTTGCTACCAACAAAATAAAATTATATAAAAAGTTATTCGACAAAAACTTGTATAAACTATATAAAACAACTAAATAATACTTTTTTTAGTTTTTACTTTTTTTTAATAAAAAAACTGTATTAGTTATAAAGACGTATGGGATATCTTTTAGTTAAAATGTCAATAAAAATATTTGTAATCGTAATTATTTCTCCAATATAATGATATCGTTTAATTTATGCCTATATACAAACAGAGAATCTGATTTGTTAAATATTTCGTTACTATCAATATACCCAATTAGGAATTTATTGTACATAAGACATGAAAATTTTTCAAGTGCGTGCATACCTCAGCGCATGCGTATGCATTATCAAAGTTATCGCAATATTGTTATAGGAAGTAAGATGTATATATATTAGAAAACGCGTGTGTAACGATTATTAATAATTTATTAGCTTTTCGCTTAAATTTATTAATTTGAAAATACTAAAATTTTAAATTCTGATCATGTTATATTCATGATGCTGATGCATTACAAATACGGCCGTTTATGACTCCACCAGTATATGTAACACAACTTATTTTACTAATTATTATTACGAGTAGGGACCATCGACCCAATAAAAATGCAAAACGTGAATGAAATAGGATTATGACTTGCCAATATGAAAAATAGTAGAAACGTTTACTATACCTATTTTTATAAATTTAAAAGACAATAACTAATATAAAATTAAATTTTCCCAGTAAATAAAGTTTGACTTAAAATTCTTTTGGCCAACTCTACAATGATAAAGTTAATTTATAATTTTCAGAGATATTTTTTTCACCGACCTTTGGGTTAAAAATGATAGATATTATTTAAAAATCATTAGGAAAATTGATTTAATATAGTGATATATTTTAAAACATATGATATACCATATTTTGAAAGCTCTATATTGTGTTTATACAATGTAGAGCTTATTATATTCTAACGCAAAAAAATAAAATGTATAAAAACTATAGTAATCATGTTAGTATTGATTGATATAATGTTAAATGAGAATTATAATTCTTTTTTTTGATTTGAATGTGGTATCACATTTTTATACATTAATTTATAATAAATAACCACAGTAATAATTATAAATATGATGATAAAACCAATTGTAATACCACAGATAGCGCCGGATGTAAGATTTCTAATTATATGAGTATTGTCATCCTGTCTCTTGAAATAATGAGACTTTATATTCGGATATATTTTTGAGTATTTTTGTGGAAAATTTACTCTAGTAAAAATAAAAAAATTATAGAGATATGAACTAGCTATAACTTAGACGTTGGTGCTTTTTTTACTGATCTAGTTATCCCGAAGCGAGGATCAGCATACAAATAACCCATACTCATATTTATTCTGTTCCTATTTATTAAGCAACATCAATATAAATTTTCTTTCTAGTTAACATACCAATCTTTTACTGTAAAAACTAATTTATCATCATTCAGTATATTCTTGCTATTGAAAATTTCATACAAAATTAAAAAACTTAGGCATTCGATAACACCAGATTCATTTTCATGCTAAAAACTAATTAGTGTTAAAAATTATCAGCAGAATACCATATAGGTGTAACTTTCCTCACGACACTTATTTCTAATAAGCTTCCTCAGAATTTTCATTAATGATAGATGTGACAAATTCTCGCCTTTAATTTGATCGTAATGTAACTATATTGCCAAATAAGACACGATAAAAATGAGTTTTATTACCTCAATATGTTTTTCATAAAGCGGAAAAATTTTATTATTTATATTACCAAGATTACAAAATTTATTTTCACCACATAGAGATTCATCGAGTAGTATAGACTCTAATCTTTCGAGGCACTGTTGAAAATCAAATTTACCAATAAACTGGAAATTTTTTTTAAGTATATAATCTTTATGGCAAGCGTGTATACTGTAATTAGTTGGAAATTGTATTTTATAACCGTTTATATAACATGGATTATAAACTTTATTAACTGTATTATTCTTTGTGGTTGTATGCTCCTAAATTAATATTTGGACGATTTACTTATTTTTGGATATAAGTAAATACAGTTATTAATAATATTAATAATATATAATCAATATTATATGTATCAATACAGCTAAAATCATTCGAAAAGACAGCGTATTCGTTTTCACGAAAACTAAATCTTGAAATTAGGTTATCATCGTATTCTGTACTATTTGACATCTTCACCATCATAATAATGTCTTCATCAGTAACTAAAATTATTGTTTTTCTATTATGCTCCTAAATAATTGATTTAGTAAGTAATAATGAGTTTATCATCCCCACATTAGATGTAAAGTTAAAATATTGCCCTAGAAAATAGTAAAGAGCGTAAGTTTGCGAATTTAATAATTCTTGATTGTGGTCATTTTCGAATGATAAATATGATTTTAAGGTTTTTCTATCTTTTTCAACTATATTTTGTGTATCGTTATAATATAATCTAAATTATATAAAATATATCCGTTATATGTATTGAAACTTTAGTTACAAGGTTCCATTATATGAATAATATAGGATCTTTGCATATATATTTTTGTCGGGTATATTCCCTATTTTACATAGCTCTTTACCTTGATCAAAACAAGATTTTATATTGTAACCTATATACAATTTAATTATTTTGAGAAATTAAACTTTAAATATTACATATTCAAATATAATAAAAGAATTAATTGTTTTAAAATATAAAAATCAAACTAATATAGGATTTAACAAGATTCACGTATTTTAGCTATGACACAAAACTAAAAAATTTATTAGAGAAATGGCTATTTAAAACATGTAACCAGATTTTACATAAATGATGCATTATTTTACTAAAATATTACAGTAATCAACTTAGAATTTTGTCTCATAATTAATGAATGCTAAAATATTTTTTATAAGGTTTACTACATGTAGCAGAATAAGTAATTATAAATTTAAATGTTCATTCGATCAGTCGCATAAAACAGAATTTTAATTCAAATTTACGGTCTACCAAATAAAAAATATCTCCATTGTATTGTTCCTTTACTTTGTAATACACAATTTTGTTATTATTAATAACTTATATGTTATATTCAAAAATATTAAATTACATCAGCAGTGAGATGAATAAATACAGATTGTGATAATTAAAAGACTGAATTTAGAGATATTCTACATTCTTTACTTGCATAGTATTAAAAATAATAGGATATTTCAAAAAGTAATGCACCTAGTCAAATCCTGACGTCGGTCACCTCTAAAATCGTTTTTTAAGGAGTAATAGGCTCGTATTATTTTATATCATCTCATAAACGTATGTACTATCGAATGTTATGTTGTGCCACTAAAATTTTAAAATTTTGATAAAGTTACATCTTATTACTCTTTATGTTATATGTTATAGTAAAAGTTTTAAGCAAACATACTTAAATTAGTTTTTTTAACTACTGCAATTGATGACTAAAATATGACCTTAAAAAAATTTTTCTTATTAATCAAAATCCTTTTATTGGCAAATTTGTGACAATTTTAAAATTCATTTTAACAATTAGTAGATAGATGTACAACGCCTTTCAACTAGTTATCAACTAACAACTCTAAATTTAATTTATAAAATAGGTAGTTTTAATGCAAGAAAAACACTATTTTGTATTTCTTAATTATGTATATTTTCATTTTTTAAATATTTTATATATATAATTATGTTAAACAACTATTCAACTATAATAAATTGTTCTACCTGCTGACTTAAATATTAATTTTGTAAACAAAATTGGCTAAAAAATTTGAACATTCATTCATTTTTGTGTAATATTTTATATCAAAATTTAAAATATAAATTACAATACATCATTTCTAATTACTAATAATAAATAATTATATGATATTTTTAAAAAAATTTTCATAAAAATGAAGTACTCTAAATATAATAAAATTTCTCAATCAAACTGCGCGCATTTTCATCAGAGCTTGTTTTCAGAATTTTATAGTTAGTTTGCTACTGATTCTTAACAAGGTAGTAACATGCAAGACTGTTCTGTAGATTGAGAATACGAAAAATCGGAAAATACTCTATTCTCCCTCCAGAAATAAGACGGAACCAATCATCGGCCATTTATATAGATTTTGGATAACAGATGTTTCATTACAGCAAACATTGCAGGAAAAATTTTGTGACCGTTGCTGAAACGAAAAATTTTATTGTCAATATTATCGAAGATCCATTACACTGGATGTATTAATCACAAGCTTGGTGGATGTACATGCGATCCTTTTTAGCATTTCACAGGAATAAACAAATCACTAGTTCTATGTATTTTTATTCCATCATTACTCGAAAAAAACTATAGCAAAAAGTTGAGTATGAGTTTAATTTGAACTCATCCACAGGTACAATTTTTAGAGTAATTTGGCGATTTCATCACATTTTGAAATCTCTTGTAAAAATTTTGGATTGATGATATTGTGCATCGATTGTATGATTAGAAAAAAGAAAGGAAAATTCTAATATTTTTAATGTGCTAGAAACAACAACACGGCACAAAAGCATTATTTTCTTGACAATGTGATATTCACTGTTGTAACAGAAAAAAGATATTTGAGAAGAACGTTCTCATGCTCCTTTATAAGCGTTTTAATAAATAATAATGTTTTAGCTGTTGCTGTTGTAAATATTAACGCCATGTTATATCTCAAAATCTGTCATAAGGTAGTTATGTATGAATTTTTCAAAAGCTATCTTAAAGAATTGAAAAATGCATGCAGTTTACAAAATAATTACATCCCTACATTTATCCATATATAATGCTTGAATACGTGACAACTGAAGAACTATTAGACTAAAATTTCTTCCAACAAATTCATCCTAACATAACCAGTATAAAAACGTTTTATCGATGTAAAAACTTTCTTTTTTGTAGAAAATACTTTTAAAAATTAAAATGAGGAATAACACTATTTAAATGTTTCAAAGAATTTATTATCGGAACACTACGATGAATTTTAAACAAAAATGTTTGGCTACATAACTAGATCTACAGAAGGTGCAATTATTTTATTATAATAAATAAATTTTTTTTTATAAAAATTAAATAGTTATGTGAGTTTTTTAGGTCATTAAGAATTATATAGCGATAATGGTGAGACTGGACATCAATTTACGAGATTGATTGAGAAACCTTATATACATATACGCTGTCAATTTTACTTTGATCTCAACACAAAAATTAATAGAATTGTAATTTCAACAAATTACATTAAATGAATGTTTTTTATTCTAAATGAATTGTTTATTTATTAAAATTATAAACTAAATATATTAGAAACAAATCAATATTTTCATAATAATTAATTTTAATAAAATTCCCATTATTATATATAAATTTATTAGCTATAGTGTTACTTCATAGACTTGTAACAATTTAATTGAAATAACTTAATTTTAAAATGTAGTATAAATGCAATTTTTAAAATTGTAAGTATGCCTTATTATTTTGTAAATTTAAATGAATAAACCACACAATTATAAATACAAAAAAGCCAATGACATTTAGGACTTAGGGATGTAGTTTGTACAATCTAAATTTAATTTTAAAAATTCATTTAGCACAAAATTTAATTTTAAAAATTCATTTAGCACAAAATTTAATTTTAAAAATTCATTTATCACAAAATTTAATTTTAAAAATTCATTTAGCACAAAATTTAATTTTAAAAATTCATTTAGCACAAAATTTAATTTTAAAAATTCATTTATCACAAAATTTAATTTTAAAAATTCATTTAGCACAAAATTTAATTTTAAAAATTCATTTAGCACAAAATTTAATTTTAAAAATTCATTTAGCACTATACAGTAATAAAACAGTTTTTGATAAGTAAAATTAATTATTCTTTCTACTCTTAATAGTGCTCATTTCGAAATTATATTTCAGTTATAAAAGCTATACAAGATCATTTTATGTATGTAATCCTAATTATTCCCAGCGTAACAATACTTTTAGTGAATCATAAAGCAGAAAGTTTTAAATTTTCACATACGTTTAATTTCTCATGATAGGGTCATAAATATGCTTCAAGTCTTTTATGCTTTTATTAGTGTGAAATCACAAAAGTTAATATCGAAATATTTTAGTGTTGCAAAAACAGTAAGTTTTTTAAATTTATCTGATGAATATAAGATGAAAAATACGATTAGATTTTTAGATAAAACTCCATTTATACCTTATCAATAAGCATAGCAATCAGTAACTTATTTTTATAGGCACCAGATTTAATATATTCAAGCGTGAAAACTAAGAAATTATAAAAGTGAGAAATCGAAAATGATAGTATTCCTAAAAATATTATAACCAGGTAATGAATTATATATAAATGAAGTGACCATGTTAGAATATCGGCATTATTACGCTTTATCAATTGTAAAATTTTATATAATGCTTTAGATAACACTTGACTCATATTTAAAAACACTATCGACTAGCAAGATCTGTCATTAGTCAAGTACTCATAAGCTTACATATATTTAATTAGAAAATGATCAAAATTCTGCAGCACTTATAATGTAATTAAAAAAAATAACAAATTATAGTCATCTACATAAATGACCAAGTGGTATAATATGTAAAAGTAGAGTGGAGTTTAATGTATCATTAAAAGTCTCATATCTTGTAGATTAAAGACGTGGGTCTTTAATTTTCGGTCTTGTTAAAAGTTAAAACTATCCAAGTATTTTCCACGATAATATTTTACTATCATATCAATAATCTTTTCATCAGGTTAACACTGAAAAATAAGTTTTTAAGTAATTCCATTCAAAAAATATCATTCAGTATAGCAGATGTTTGTGTTTTTTAATTGTCAAGTATAGACCTTAGGCGCAGCATATTGGTATACGAAGATAAAGTTTGTAAAGCTTGCTTATTTGAATAGTGTAGGTACTTCAGCAGACATATACATCCTAATTTGCACCACCACCACCACCACACATTGCGGCTTAATAATCAGAACGAGCGGGCAGATGGCTTAGTGGTATAGGCTTAGCTGACTGACCCAAGGTCACGAATTAGAATCCTGGTGCTGCGCATTGTTTCCGGTCTATGGCATCACTTAATCCGAAGTTAGTAGGAACACTATGGTAATTGCATGTTCTATAAGAAAAATTATAGTACATGCTGGTAGTGAAAGGAAGCCTGATGGGAGGGTAAAATCGAGTGTTGATGCACTAGGGGTACGATGGTGAATGCCTACCTCTGTTGATACGATTCCCATAGATCCAACGTCCAATAGATGGGTAGGATAGGATAGGAGTGGTGATCGTGTCATAACAAAGATTTTTTTAGTGGGTTAAATTCCCAACTGCCGCAGAATAATAAGTCTTAGCTGGTGTGTGGTTAGAATATGATCCAATAACTCCGTAGCGGTGCCTACAGCGATTAATGAAGCAAGACTGACCAACTTGAACTTCACAGCCCAATAAGCTGCGCCATAAAAAACTAACCTCGTAACTAAAAAAATGATTATTCAGAAATTTTGCGATAGTTTAACTCCCTTAGCATCGTCATTCTGGGTCTACCTACAGTTCTCTTTAGCTAAAGAGAACTTTTCGGATTTTTGTGATTGGATTCCACCTTACTGAGTCTGATACTAACTACAGCGCTCTAGTGTATCCGCAGTCCATTATATCCTTCTATCAAGCTTGCTTTCAATAGCAGCATTACCTATGATTCTATACGAAGGCATATAATTACCATAGTATATCTACCATTATTGAATTTAGGGATAATACAATCCTAAAACAGTAGTTATCGAGGTCTCAAATTTGTGGCAGAATGATTACAGAATACTACCTTATACTGATATGGTAGTATGTATGCTTTGCCATATGTTACTATAAACGGCAGATTGACATTTTTAATTATAATATTGACTTTTTGAAAATCACAATCCACAAAAAATTAGTTGTGAAAGGAATCAATTAATAAAAAAGTTTTATTACAATGGGTAGGGAACTATTACTGATTTGTTCTAACCCAGACGATACGCCAGTGATTGATCATTTTATAGTGCACCATGCATCTTATTCGTTTTAAGAAAAATTATATTTATTTGAATTAAACTGCTTAGTTAAACAAACAATAGTTTGTAATAAAATTTATACCTTTGCAATAAGAAACATTTGATAATGGATACTCTTGAAGAATTTGATTATTGTAAGAATAATTAGCCACGTAACAATTTATAATAATTTGAAATGAATATTTTATTAGGATCAAACCATACTAAAAAATTTTATATATAATTTGTTCAAAAGGTATTTAGTCATAAAAATAATTACAGCAGACGCAACTTCATTTTTGTCATTTTCATTTAGTAGAGAAATATTGAAATATAAGATGAAATTAACGATTAAAAGTGGATTTTTTATAATTTTTAAACCAAAAATTTGCATAATTTCTGAACAAATGGACTTAAACATTGTAGCACGTGAGTGTATATTGGTTATAATCCTAGAAGAATAACAATTAGTATCTAAAAAACAATTTATTGTGGACATGATCCATGAATTAGGTATCCACATTTAATTGTAATAATGTGTTGATTAAAAAAAATTAATTTTAATTTAAAAACAATATTGACAATTTTGTTTATTTAAATTTTAATAATAAATCCAAAGCATAAGATTTTATTTAATCTTGTGAAAAACAACTGGGTAGTTTTGAGTTACGTAAAATTTAGTTTTATTTTGACTGCTGTGTGAACAAATACTCAATTTAATATAATCAAACATTTATATCATATAAAATGGAATTTGTTACATAAAATACGTTTTTAGAGTAATTACATTTTATATATATACCAGTAAACACATTAAAACCAATGAAAATTATCTACGTGTAACTAAGAGGATTTACTAGAGTATAGTGCTCTATAAATTAACATAAACATTATGTGTAGAGTAAAAACATGAAATAATACTTGGCCATTTCTAAATTATTTTAATTTATGCGAGCCTAATATATAATTCGAAACTATATAGTTAGTCTCATAAGAATGGCACACTTTTTTTTCTTATTCGTAGTCGAATAAGTCTCTTATTAACATATACACGTGCTAGAATAAAGATCCATGAACAAAGAAGATAAACCACTAGTTATATCATTAACTTTTTTAGACGTTATAAAAGTGTGATTTCTCGATAATGTTGATAGTTTATAATCGCATATATCAAATGTAAATAAACTAGCGTAGAAGAATGTATAATTTTTAATCATACTTTATAACAATAACAATATGCTATGTATGGATTGATTGATTGATTGATCGATCGATAAGTATGGAAAGAAAATAACATTTGTAATTAAGTACAGACATGTTACTTCTAATACAGAAATAGTTAAAGTAAAACTATCTTTAAAAATTTAGTGATTGCTTTTGTAATGCTGTAAGTATTTTAAAAGCTTGTTACAATGTATGACATTCTTTACTTAATGCCATAAATTACTTCTGCTAATAATTAAATAAGGTAGCGTTTTAAAACGATAAATAACATCTTTTTATTAATTATATGCTTATAATTGCGCAATAAATATAGTTCTAATAAAATAATTGAACTTTATTCAAAAATAATTCCAAGATAGTTTTTCGAAGCTAAATCATTTGTTTTCATTTTTCTGATGGTATAATTTAATTTCAAGGAGTAGAAATGACTTGAAATATAAATGCGTGTAATTTAAAGCCAACATAAGAAATTTTTATTTTTTTACTTTAATGCATATTAAAGAGACATTTAAACAGGCAAAACTAGATGAGCCTAAAAAATATCGCTTTAATGATGCAATAATAGAGTTATCATGTAATACTTGTAAATTAACAATTGAGAAAATTGTAACATTAATGGGGAACTATAGATAATGAATTCCATACTATATTGATAAAAAAGATTTAGTCATTTTACAGGATAAGCTCAGCAGAAGACATTGAATTTCATAGTGGGGTTTGAAGCATGGGGTCTTTTAGTGGTGTTGTCACTACACATAAGTCGATGGTATAGTTATAGCTATATTAATGTATATATAGACACATATAACAGTATATGTATTTAAATAAATATTTTAAATAAAATTTTGTAAAAATTCTAAAGCAACAAATTTTTATGTAACTTTTTATGAATATTCAATTTTAACTATGTAAAAATAATTGCAATATTTCGTGAAATAATTGCAATTATTTGGGATACAGTAGAGGTAGCTTAAAAAATATTATATTTTAATTTACGGAATCAGACCCTGATCCAGCATCCAGCTTATTGGGATGTAAAGTTCAAGTGGATCAAACTTGCTTCATTAGACGCTGTAGGCACCGCAGTAAGTTTTATTTTTCATAATTCAACTGACACACCAGATTCCTACAATATTATACTGCGTTAGCGTGGGAGAAACTTAACACACTAAAAAAAATGTTTGTTATGTCGCGATCCACTCCTATCCATCTATTGGATGTTAGTTTTATGATGTTCACCTAAATCAGTTGAAGGAATCTATACAGAGTGCATCAGCACCCAATTTCATCCTCCTATTCATTAAGATTACTTCCACTACAAACATGTACTATAATTTTGTATAGAAACGTCCGATTACTATAGTTTTCCTACTATATTAGGAATAATAAAGACCGGAAACAGTGGGGAGGGGAAAATGACTTTTATTCAACAAGCTAAGCCTGTAACAATTAGCCATCTGGAAGCATTTAAGAACATTCATGAAAGCGGCCAATTACGTAACTAAGAGTAGTCATATTGTTAACTATCCGAAAATATTATTAGAAAAATAAAATATATAAAAATAATTAATATATTAGAAGAAAGATTCATATATATTTTATGATTTTTATGCAAAAAAAAATGAAGCAGTTTGCTAAAGAAATAGAAAAAATAATTTTAACATTAGAAAAAAAGAATTATATATTTAACGCATATTTAGTTTTATTACTAACAAATTAGTATATTAACGAGTAAAAAAAATATGAGCGAAAAATTGTTCATGCTTTAAAATATTTTAAATCAATAAAATCAAATATCTTTGAATTAAAGAAAGAGCTTTATATAGTTTATATTTTTATTACTATGTGTAATGACGCAATAATTAGGCGCAAAACGACAACTCAAGCTATCTGTTATATTTGTGATATTATTTTATCATCATAAACTATTGTTATTCTTACGTTATTGTTATATCCATATTACAATAATTATGTGATTGTCCTAGATAATTTATAAAAATTATCATTTTCATTTATGAATAAATATAAAGACACTAACACATTCCAGAACACTGTAAACCAATTTATGGCGTCATCAGTTATTAAATCGAACTAGTTCGTAATCTATATATGCTCTACTTATATTTGATCGTTCATCTTCGTAATGGTGTTTGGATCTGGCGCGTACACTATTTTCGATAATTATCACAAATTATTCTTTAATTATTTGCGTTAAGTGATTTTAATGAAAACCAAGTATATAAGGACAGAGTGGTATAGTGAGTCACTCCTAGTAAAACATTTAGAAATTTTATTTCTAACCACATTTATTTTGTTAAATGTGGAGAAATATAACTCTTATTTTGATATAAATAAAAAAAATTTATTAAGAAATAAATGAGAAGATTGCATCAACTTGAAATAAAGTATGTGAATAAAAATTTATATGAATCGCTGTATTAATAATAATGTTGGTAATTTTTGCGTAACAAAATATGAATGTAATAAAAATAATATTTAGATCATTTTCGTGAATGATCAACAAACATAGACAAGTAAAAACGACAGATGAGTGGATATTATATAAGGATTTATTAAATAAAGAAATACTCACTGTTTTATTATAAAGAAAAATATAGTTAACTAATAATAACACTAAAATTGAATTTGAAACTATATTATAAAAAAAAATTTTAATTTTTTACGAAATTGCTCACGTTTCCGGGTAATAACGATTTTTAGAATATCACTTAAAATAATAAAATTAATAATTTTATTATTTTTCATTTTTTTTATATTAATCTTTAAATTTAGTGAACTTATATTTCTTCTATTTGAATCATTTGTAATTAAAATTCTTACTAAAAATTTACAATAAAATACAATTTAATATCTTCAAAACTAATAATTTAAATTAATTTTTTATGATATATAAAGTAGCAATACATAATAATAGAATTTTAGACAAAAATCATCCATGTAGAATTTTATTTCTGATTAAATAAATTTTACACATCATAAAATTAATAGCTATAAATTTTGATTTTTTAAAATATTGAAAAATAATTAAGATCATTTTAAAAATAAAAAGTTTTATTAATAGACTGAAGGATAAATATTTAAAAAAAGAGTTGTTCGCTATTTACCGTAAGCTTAGCTTAGCAACCACGATTAGTATCATTTGAGTTGATTTGTAAAATTATATTGATCAACTTGTTCTTTATAAAAAACAGAATAATTTTCATCTTATTAAATTCGCATTTTATCGTGCTATATAAATTACATAATTTTTTTACATATCAATCAAATTACAATTTAATAAACTAATTAGACACCACCCATTTTAATTTATATGAAAATATTTTTTAAGATTCATTAATAATTTATTGAATTATAACATGCATAAATAAATTTACGAAACATTAAAAACTCTAGGCTAATAATATAAACAAATTTTCTAAAAATATGCTATATTTTTATTTATTATTAAAAAAATGTTTAAATATATTATAAAAGCTAACACAAGAGTAAATGATAATGAAAATTTATTTCGTAAGAGTTGCGCAGGCAATTTATAATCTCCAACCGATTCTTAATATATTTAATTTAATTTTAAAATAATAATGTCAGATGTTACGGATAAAAAGTTAATTACTGGGGAATATTACAAGGAACAGTTGTGGGTTATATTTGAAGTATTATTAGATAAAATATCAAATTCTATTTTAATGTAGAAAATTTCCTACTATGGTATACAATTGAAACAACTTAAAGAATCATTTAAAGCAATGATAAAATCATTAGAATGTAATTATAAATTTTATTATTTTATTAACTAATTTTTTTTTTAAAGCAACGGTATTGTCTGTAGATTCTATTCTCTCGTTGAGTAGTAACATTGCGGATGGGTTGAGAAAAAATAGACCTGATTCTGAACTAGGTTTCAATTGCTATACATACATATTATTTTTAAAATAAATATTCTATATAGCTGATAAAATACCTTTTCCATTTCATTCAATAAAGAATTATGAATCGGATCGATTAGATCGTGTAATTAATCATTTTGCTGTATAAATTTACTAAATAGTAGTAATTTATTTTTTTTAAATTAAAACTTCCTTAGCATATCTAAATCTTTTGACGTGCCATATTCTTATGTTGCTTCATTATGCGTATTAAATAATTTATTAATTTTAATCTATAACAAGAAGCACATTAGAAGAGTAGTAATTTCATGTTATTTTGCTAATTGGAAATCTTACTAATTTTGGCTTTTATAGAAATTGAATTTGATATACTATGTACATTTTAATTCAATTATTGATGCATATAATTTACTTTTTGTATTATTCTACATTAGATATGTTTTTAAAAATAACTAATAAAATATTTATTTTTTATTCTAAAATGAATTTATTAATAAGATCAAATAATTATCTTGTTATTACAAAATTTTAATTTACCATAGAAACAACAGCAAGTTTGTATTGTTTGTTTCCAATTTAAAAAGCAACATTATTGAAATTACTATAATTTATCAACGAAATATATTTATTTAGATATTTATATATTTATTTATATATTTAGATATTTATATAGATATTTAGATATTTATATATTTAGATATTTATATATTTAGATATTTATATATTTATTTATATATTTAGATATTTATATATTTATTTAGATATTTATATATTTATTTAGATATTTAGATATTTTTATATTTAGATATTTATATATTTAGATATTTAGATATTTATATATTTATTTAGATATTTAGATATTTATATATTTAGATATTTAGATATTTATATATTTATTTAGATATTTATATATTTATATTTAGATATTTATATAGATATTTAGATATTTATATATTTAGATATTTATATATTTATTTATATATTTAGATATTTATATTTAGATATTTAGATGTTTATATATTTAGATATTTATATATTTATTTAGATATTTATATATTTATTTAGATATTTAGATATTTTTATATTTAGATATTTATATATTTAGATATTTAGATATTTATATATTTATTTAGATATTTAGATATTTATATATTTAGATATTTAGATATTTATATATTTATTTAGATATTTAGATATTTATATATTTAGATATTTATATATTTATTTATATATTTAGATATTTATATATTTATTTAGATATTTATATATTTAGATATTTATATTTAGATATTTAGATGTTTATATATTTAGATATTTATATATTTATTTAGATATTTATATATTTATTTAGATATTTAGATATTTTTATATTTAGATATTTAGATATTTAGATATTTATATATTTATTTAGATATTTTTATATTTAGATATTTATATATTTAGATATTTATATATTTATTTAGATATTTAGATATTTATATATTTAGATATTTATATATTTATATATTTAGATATTTATATTTAGATATTTAGATATTTATATATTTAGGTATTTAGATAGATATTTATTTAGATAGATATTTATATATTTAGATATTTATATATTTAGATATTTGTATAATTATATATTTAGATATTTATATATTTAGATATTTATTTAGATATTTAGATATTTATATATTTAGATATTTATATATATTTATATATTTAGATATTATGGAATTATGATTTTTTTTATAATAAAATACACAGCTTCCTCATAAAATATCACATGATTTTATTTATAGATTTTTAAATTAATGTTTAAATGTGCCTAGAGATATTATCATTAACAATTTTATTTTAGTGGTCAAATTTTTTGAATAATGTTTTTCCTAACTATGAAACATTTTTTGAAAAAAAAGCTCAATCTATAAAAGTATTGGATTAAATTATGATATAATTTAAGATAGAAATATTTTAGAACTATTTGAAAAATTTCATCATGAAGAGAAAGATCGCCTTACTGTATTATATACAAAATTTTTAGTCATTATGAAATTCACATTGTATGTTATTTCTTATTATAGTCAATAAAAAAGCTAAAAAATAAAAGAACCTCTAAAAACGACGATCATTCTGTATTTTTATTAACATTTTTATAATAAAAGAAATTTATGATAGATATTATCATAAATTTGCTATTATTGATTATATATAGAGAGATGAAATTGCGGATAAATATTTTGATTTACGGACTGCACGTGAAGATATTTTACGAAAAGTTTTTTTATAATTACCTTATCCCTATTGATGTATCACTAGTTGATGATTGATGAAAATATCATATATACATCACTACTTGATTTGAATACATTTTTACTCAAAAATTGTCTTTTTTCAAATGAAGTAATTGTCTTTTTTCAAATGAAGTTGTACGTGGATTTTTATTAAATAATTTTCTTCGTATAATAACTTGGTGAATTATTAGTTTTCCCTACGAAATACAAGGTCTCACATATTGAGTTATGATCATATTTTGAGAGATATGAATAGTGTACCACCAGAATGTGACTTCATAATAAAAGTAAACTAATTGAAATATTAACTTTTTTTATTGAATTTTTATGTTTATTTTACTAGAACCCTCAACTATTTCCTGCTTCTAACCAGAGCAAAGATCAAGGAGTTGAGATAGAATATGAAAGACCTAGAGTTAAAAACATATTGGATTTCTTCAAATTTAAAAGTCTAAATCCAGTTTCACAGTAATGATTGAATATTATATCGACAAAATATCTAAATTATTTTATAAATAAATGAATATATATGATGAAATAATTGACTATTATTTATGACTTTTTCGTAATTTTATTTGAGGGATGTCAAATTTCCTTAGTAGGAATAACTTTTTATTATTACTCAAAGAAATCCACATAATAGGAAAAATATTGTTTTTTTAAAGAATCAAAATTAATTGATCACATGTAACCTTATTAATCTTAGATAACAACATTATATACTCAGGAATTTTGTCTCAAATAATATTATCGTTATGTACATTAGACTGAAAAACTATTGTACGTTTAATAGTGTTTTTCTTGTTCCTGGTAACTAACGCTATAATTAATAATATATAATAATTAATTAATAACATTTCATGATTCTTCAATATATACATCACTCTTGGTTTTCTTTTACAATAAATTTTCTCTATTCAATATCTTTATATTTTTGAGCGAAACATTTTATTTATAGATATCACAAAGTGTTTTTTTGTCGTTAACTTCATGAATTATAATTACCTCTCCTATTAATATAAGAATTTCTTGGGATTACGCTCTTTTAATAAATCTAATATCAAATTATGAGAATTTAGTAAATTAACTATTATAATAATATGTTATATATTCGCTCAGCATTATAAACATAATCAATCTTATAATTATTCTTGAATATTGTTCATTCAATCTAGATAGTATACGGTAAGTTTTTATTTTAAATATAATAAATTTTGCTGCAGCTTATTTGTGTGTATATATCTATCTTAAATATGGAATCTCTCACAAACTTTCAACTTCTTAATTATAGATATTTCTAGATATTAGTATGGAAGGACTCTAAATCCAGCTGGTAGTAAATAAATTTTATTATTTGATAAATATTATATGAAAATTTTAAATTAATTCACTATGCTCACACTTCTTCATGATTCTCTAAAATCAAATTATTAATAAATTTCAAAAAAACATAAACAGAATTGCGCATGCGCGTCAAATAATTTTTTAATACTAATGCTTTTTTTAAAGTAAAAACTTCCTAAAATTACGATTTCATATTTAATTTAATATTCAAAAAGCATGCACTTAATATGAATATAAAAACTGATTTTACTATATTAATGATAATTCTAACATTATTATTTAAATATCTGTGACATATGCATCAAGTCTTATAACATACTTTTTTATGAACATTAAAATTAATCGACTGAATCTTAAATTACTCATAGGTGATTTCAAACGAGTTTTCACGAAGTTATATAATTTTTAATTATTTTATAATAGCGAAATGTTACGATCATGCTAACGTTACTCTTAAAATAATTAAATTATCATAATTATCACTTATACGTTTACATTGGCATATTTTTTTCAATAATTTATATATATATTAACTTTAATATGAATATTAGATTTTTCCACACTATAAATAACAACATAGTTGGATTCAATAAGTTAATTAAACGTTGTTTTTTCGTTTTTTCTTTTTTACGTTTTTACGTTTTTCACACATGATAGATTTATCAGGAATTATCTCATTTTCTTGCAAAGTTAAAATTGTATTTTTTTAATGGTTAAATCGCACAAATCTTTATAAATGACTTTGATAAATAATAACCGAGGTTTCTCGAAGAAAAGATTTTTTGCCACCCATAAGTTTAAGGAAGTTATGTAATTTGATTAATAACAGAGACTTTTAAGTTGCATTAAAAAATAGGATTATGTCATTAGAATCTTATATTAAGTTTTTTTCTATGTATACGAATTTGTTAAAGTTGGCTACTTATTAATTATTATTTTTTAACTTAATTTATTGATCCATATTGTCATATCTTAAATTATAAGATCAGTTGATAATTTAATGTGAAAAATACAATATATGATAAAATTGTGCTTTCTTAGTATCATATAATATTTGCCAGGTATAAATTTAAAATAGTGATATTATGTATATTTAATTAGAGACATTATTAGTTATTTTTTTAACTAGTTCCTATACCATAATAAGACAGTTGAGATCCCTTGAAGTAGAAAAAATCATCAATTATCCTCAAAAGCATTGATGTCTATATTGTTTTTGATAAAACCTCTATATTTTATTAAATTACACTCGCGTATTGTTAATAATAAATTTTATATGCTAAAGTTTTTTTATATTTCATATTTATAAATTAGTTATCACTTTTAGAAAATTTCAATTTCTTTTATTCTTTGCGGCAGTGTATCAAAATTTTTCCTGATTTTATTTTTTTAACAATGTTACTAATTATATGTCGTTAATATAGTCACATTATTTATATTTTTGTCTGATTATAATAATTCATCTTAAATTCAATATTATAATAGATTTAATCTTACGCAAATATACGAATAGATCTAAAATTTATTATTTGTCTACATAAATAATTTTATTTGATTTTTTACAAATTTAGACTTATTGCAATTATTTAAATTTCTTTTTTAATAATTATTAAAAAACTTGATATAGAATCCCTAAAGAAGCGAAATATTCATATATTTCAGTTGATTACAATGAAATCGATCTAGTTGAAGTATATAATATGTATATTATACATTTATGTGACATTTTATTTCAGGAGGATATAATTATATGTTATACTGAAATTATAGACGGCTGGCAATATGGTATAAATATCACAACTGAACGGTGAATTTAAAATACTTCTTTTTATATATTATTATGGTCTAATTCATTATTATCGTGTAGAGCTGGTTGGTTTCCAGAGTCATTTACCAAAGAAACCCGAAAGTTAGTTATTACTTATATTAATCTATCAGTTATACATATTTTTATTATATACATAGTTCTGAGAATATTGATTCTATGATTCGATTTCTTAAAAAAATACAGGTTATTATTTTATATGAAATTATGTTATATTCTATTACATAGAACTATGGAGACGATTCAACTATGGTAAGTTCATAAAATCTGGAATTAGCTATATAAAAATTTTTAAAAAATATTTTTATTGATTCGAAGTTTTATTATTATTTAATTAATGCATTTCTCATTTCAACTCTTTTATATGGATAGCATAATATAAGTTATTATATTACATAGTATCATTTACCTTTTTTAATTAAAATGGCTGCAATTTATTTAAATGTCTACCATCTTAATGAGATAAATTTTTAGGGGTAATAATATTCTTATAATGAACTACCACTAATCAGGTATTGTGGTATTTATTTTCAATATTAAATTTAAAGTATTGAATACTTTTTCATAAAGATATATCATATATAATGTGATTTTCACATAGATCAAATGTGAATCATGTATCTGAATAATATTTTTTCTGCTATAAAATATCTAAGTTCTTAAGCGAAAATAAAACAATCATAATTAATGTTTTTTTTGATGAAGCTATAAACTACTACTTTATTCAATAATCTTTTTAATAGCTATACTGAAAAAATGACCGTACATTGTTTGATTTATATAAATTTTTAGCAAGAAATAAAGATTTTTAAGAAAATTGCAAGTTTATTTCGCGCCAAAAAAAATTTAAAATCTTTATCTTGTATGCTAATCTGACTAAATTCAAGTCATTTCGTTTCAAATCTTCAATAAACGTATGTCATCGATTATTTATGACCTTATAAATTAAGTGATTATATCATTATATATTCAATGCTACCTTAAGTTATTTTCCAGAGTGTTTTCTACAATAATAAAAATCAACTGCATTGCTTTATAAATTGTCAGAAATATATAAGATGCATTTCCTAAGTTTAGCATAAAGATCCTCATTTTTTTTATACTCCACTTATAAAAAGTTTTGCGTCTCAATTATTGTTCTATGTCTGAATGCTGAATTTTGCAAGAAAAAGTATCAACCCCAACCATCATTCTATATCAATGAATCCTCCTCCACTTTCTCAACAATGACTCATTCGAGAATGTCTCTATTTCTCTATTTCTCTGTTTGTTTGGTTATAAAAAAATTCCATCATCTCTGACGTATTTCAGATTTTTAAGAATCCATTCGGCATTGTAATTTTTTTTTGAAATGGCACTTCATAATCTTATTTTAATACCTCATTTAGCACCAATTTTCAAAAATTCATCATCTAGTTCGGATTTCATAAAATGCTTATCAATCGTTTCATGTACTTGCTGATAACAGACAAGGAAGATGTGGAATGATGCTCTTGAATTTTTTCGTAATTGCTGGTTGACATATAATCATGAGCATATTAAGTAGAAGTCTAAATATCTAAAAAATAGTCACTTTTCTTACAAAAATTGTATATTGGCATAATTCACATCTATATTGATGACCTTAACTGGCATAAGTTCAGTTAATTTACACACATACAAGCACCGAATTAACATTCAGAAAATTTTTTTATTAATCCAAAGGTTTGCAAAATTATAAATATGTATTTCATATATGACACAAAAATAACCATAACCCAATGTAAGGTTAATTTTATGTAAGTTCTCGACTGAATATTTCTTAAAATTGCATATGAAGAAAACGAAAATGAACGAGTTGTTACGAATAAACTACAGTTATTCTAATTTAACCAGTTAGATTAGACATTTATCAAGCTTCTGATAGAAGATAAAATCAGTAAGACATTTTAAATATTTTTATGAATTTTGTGATAAAGTATTCGCAACGGAAGTATTTAATATTCGCTGATTAATGAATTCGGTGGTTTTCCAAACTAATTGGTAAGCGTTGGTTAATATAATCTTTTTACTCATTTTCAGTGCTAAAAAACGCATTCTTAAAGATATTAAAAATATTTTACAATGTCTTTATTGATATGGCTAATTTACAGTATAATGAATCAAACCGTAATCTTACGTTTTGGTTCGACAATATAGCACCATTTGATTTACTTGTGATAATATTCATGACGTTTTATTGAAAAAATTTTTCGGAATAAAGACTGAAACGAGAAACAACAATCAATACTACAAAGACGCAAAGTAAACACCTCCCTCTTAAAGAGAGAGTGTGCGATAATAGTGACGAATTAATACTGCTAAAAAAATAGGAAAATAGTGGTAAATATATATTTAAATTTCTCATATCCAAAAATATCTTCATTAGAAAAGAGAAGTTTTTGGATGGTGGAAAACAATCTTCTTGGAAAATCTTTGCATTGGTGTACTTTAATTTTCTGGATATCTACATGCTATATCCAAAGCTATTGAAAAAATTTCAAATAAGTTCTGAAGGCACAATTTTAGATTGGTGAAAAAATTTGTCAGTGACGAATCAAGTGAGTATTTTTATTTACGTAAAGAAAAAAATCAGAAAACATGAAATAATAGTAGTAATTGAAGATTTTTAAATTCCTATACATAAATACCATCTTGGAATTATTTCAATGATTCAAAATATATCGATTGTTGATGTTATAGTGTCATGTGAAAATATTTTTTGTCCAATAACTACGATTTCCGATTAATTTACTAACGAAGGAATAATATATAATGTTCACCCGCATCCGTAATTTCGACAGATTGCCGGAATGGGCTCGAAAATTAAGGTGCTCTTTACCATTTTTACATGAAATGTATAAATTCACATGAATTTAAAACAAAACATGGAACACATGCAAGTAAGATTCAATTTATATGGGAAGAAGTAAAAATCAGACGTCGACAAAGCACGTAAAATGTCAAAATCAATTATTCATACCTCTCAGAGTACTACTTAAGAAAAAATTCACTAATAAAATAAAAATGTATGTAAAAATATTCATTAAAATATATTTACCTTAAACTATGCACCCAAATTTATTTAACAACAACACCCTAACATTCACTAGTTATCCAACTTTATTATAAATTAACGAAAAATACTACGTTTTATTTAATTTGCTTATATTTGCGTTCGAATGAAAACTAAATTTTACAATTTACAAATAGTAAAATTTACATGGTTTCAAATAATGAATAGTGCTACTTTATCTAAGAAGAAATTATACCTCACATATAATATACACAAACTAATCTACTTAGGTTATTATAGATTAATCTTAAAGATGACTTTTATCGTCTTTAAGATCTCACAATGGTAGTTTTAAAAGGGCTAAATTAACGATTTGATTACCCAGTTTTATTCCGTATTTACTAAGAAAATACTATCTATGAAATAAATATATTCACAAAATATCACCTCGTAGTAGAAACATTCAAAATATAGATGGTTGTTGTGACGAGAATTGATAATGGTGGTCTCTAATAAGTTTTATTAAGCCAAATATTTAACTTACATTTAGTGGAATTGATTTTAACAATTTTAATATGTAATATTTGTTTGTGAGCTGATAACAGAAGTATAATTCAATGAAACTGTGTACAGCTAATTTGAACACTATGAACCGGAGATGGTCATCTATTATTGTTTTTTACTATATTATTGAAAACAATATACACAACCTGGAATTAGTTTCAAAAAGTGTTAAAAATTATCACATAAATTGGATTATCCATATATTATAGGCTTAACGTAATGACATTATTCAGTATGCATCATGTGCACTATAATGTTTTATATACTTTAAAAACTAAAGTATTTAAAGTTTCTACAATCGATAACATAGTACTTTAAATGTATAGATTGGTAAATCATATAATCCAACATTTCATTGAGCTTGTCATTCGAATTAGGCAATGTAATGTAATTTTAAAATCAAGTTAATTTTTATATGAACTTGAACAAATAACAACATTTACGCTTATACATAATAATTATTTTGATTTTACAAATAAATTACACGATTTTTCCGGGTATGTTAAAAATTTGGCAACGCTTAGAAGCAGATTGTTCAACAAATGAAGTAAAGTGACGTTGGAGATAGCTTGATTTTCATATTGTTGAAATCAAATAGAAACAAGGAAATGATATTATGTAAAAAGTATTTTACCCTGAAGTATCATAATAATGAGAGAAAACAATATTGGATATGTCAAAATCGGAATTTTCACGCAAAACTATGTACCTCGCTTGATAAAATTGAAAATATTGATATTGTTAAATCTCATAATGATGTTTTTTCAGTAAATTACATTTTTAAAATTTTTTTGAATGCAAAAATATATCAGATAGCAGTGGAATGTTCTTAAAATATACTTACAAAGTTTATTATGTTGACACCAGCTCAAGTCAAATTTCTGAACTACCGTCTATAAATAAGATAGTTATGTCAAAAATCTCCCCAAGAGTAACTCTATAGTTGTTTTTAGTAGTATGAATTTTAAAGAGTGAAATGTTAACTTAACACCCTCCAAAGAGAAAGTGTTTGAGCATTTATGATTCAGATATATAATCGGAAAGTAAAATTATTATTCTGGGTACTTAAATAATTTGATACATCTACAAAATTCAAATGTTAATATTGCAGATGGATTTTTTAAAAACTTTCTTCATGCTGTACATTTTGCATGGTAAAGTACAAAATAAGGTCTATTCTATCTACTTGTTTATATCTCTAAAGACCAATAATGATGAAGATTATTTACAAGAGTATAACATTATCTTTGAAAGATGCAATAATCAAGACTATATATATATATCATTATTTATAATTAAGTTTCCTGACTACAATAGCTTCTAAAAAAGCCACAATATTCTGTTGTATAATTCATTTCAAACAATAAATTTGGTGAAATTTTAAAAAATTAAAATTCAACGATGAATTTTTGAAAAATTCGTTATTGCGGCCTTTTATCAAATTTATTACATCGGTTGATTTTATAAAAGTGAAATATGCCAAATTTGTAATCCAAAATGAATTTAAATTTCTAACACATCAACTTATTTATGTTTTTCCAATATTTCGAAAAAAAGCTACTTAAGAGGAACAAAATACCCAATCAAGAATTGGAATGTCTATTTTAGGGTTCTACGTGACATCAAATTCTTCTGAAATATTCAATCGAGGTTATTACGAAAAATTGGAGCAATGGCGCTGATGTGAAAAACGTCATTTTTGATTAAGCTGAAGCTTCCACAAAATAATATTGTGAACAATATCTAATTTATATACGGCAGAATTATCAAAAACTACATTCGTTAATTATGAAAAGGAAATTAATTTTTTTAAAGATATCTGCATAAATCATCACTAATATTATAATTTAATATACTTTGAACTAACGTCAAAGTTATACATTGGGAAAATGTATTGATTAAATTAATTTTTTGGAATTGTATATGGTTCAGCATACAGTTGATTTGACTTATTTTTGCGTCGTATAAAAAAACCATCACTGTGCATGCTCATTAGCGAAATTCACATGTTTGCAATTGTTTTGGCAGTTGCGGATATGGCATGCTAATATAAGAATCTTATAGATATTTCAATGCAAAGATATGCCACATAGTCAGTTAGGGATAATCAGAAAATTTCCCATTTTTAAATGAAATCTTTTTTTTACATTTAAAACATTTTAATAAATCTTGAAAAATAATTTCTTTTCTTAACAACATTAAATCGTTACATTCATGACACATTCTCTTTTGGGATTTACTCAAGTGTTAAAAGCAGTGATAATTATTTTCTCGTGTCATTCATTTCATAAAGGTGTTCTTATAAAAAACCGTTAATATTATCACAAGTGAACTCCATCACGCTGCCTCTCGAGTGGACTCGGAAAACGGTAAATAATTACACCCAAATACAAATTAGCTGGACTTCTTATTGTTTCTCACATTATAAAAAAAAGTATATTCACATCAAAAAACACAGATTTGTTCATTAAAATTCATCTTCTTGTGTCCGAATTTTTCACACAGGAGAAAGTCAAGCAAGTGAAATCAGTAGCTCAATAGGGAAAAATTGGAATGATTACAAAATAAATGATTGAATTTATATAACGCAAAGGGGTGCTGAACTTGGATGAGGACTGGGCTTACAATTTAAGCATCCACGCCACCACTTTTATGGTACCATGCCATGTCCTTAGTACCCGTAGAAGTAGGGTGGTGGCGCTACTAAATAAATTCCCTTACCATGTTCTTCGTTCTGTTATTACCATAGTGTTAATGGTGACAGCGGACAGATGGCTTAGTGGTATAGGCTTAGAAATCATAACCTTGGGGTCATGAGTTCGAATCCCAGTGCCGCCTACTGTCTCCGGTTTATCGTATCCCTGTATCCGAAGTTAGTAGGAACACTATGGTAATTGCATGTTTCTATAAAAAAATTATAGTACATGCTGGTAGTGGGAGGAAGCCTGATGAGAGGGCGAAATCGAGTGCTGCTGCACTAGGCTACGATAGTAAATTCCTGCCTCTGTTGAGGTGATTCCTATAGAGCCAACGTCCGAGAAATGGATAGGGTAGGGGTGGTGGTCGCCCCAAAACGAGGATGTTTAGTGGGTTAAATTCCCACACTACCGCAGAATAATAAGTCGGAGCTGGTGTTTGATGTCGTGTGGTTGGGATATGATGACAAAAACTCCGCTGCGGTGCCTACAGCGTTTGATGAAGCAAGTCTGACCAACTTGAACTTTACAGCCCAATAAGCTGCGCCAGGGGTTTAACCTCGTAACTAAAAAAAACTAAAAAAGTGTTGATGGTGACAAGGAAACTTCATTCAGTTTGTTACTCTTTAATTTCTTTCCTTTCTTTATGGCTTAGGGAAAATCATTTCCAAATTACCATCCTTCAACCGCGAGCCGCGAAAAGTCCTTGACACGACACATCTAAGAAACTAAAAATTTATATTATTAAAATAAAAACTAATTATTTTGGTTAAACGTAGAATAATTACGTTTCATAATCTATCAACTTTTAACTAATTACTATGTTAATGTGCTTAATAAAAAAATTACACAACTCTAATATACCTTGTTTAACTCCACAGAAGTGTATTAAATCTTTATCAAAACAAATAACATATTAACTTAATATTATCACGAAATAATGTATTTTACAACTTCTACAAAGAAATGAACTAGATGACATATTAAGAGCATATTTTATTTGTCTCATCAAATTTTTTAGTCCTTTTGGTTAGTTTAATTATAAAAATTCTTTATTTAAATTTACAAAAATTGTAACTTTTTATAATAATAGTGTAATTATTTATTACTTTAAATGTTCTATAATTTTTGCAAAGAATCAAACATATCTAGTATATTTATACTCAGGAAAATCATTCTACAACAAACTAAAAAATTTAGTTCCTCTGAATTATTAGAAAATTAACAGAAAATTTCATTATCATTAAATTTGTTGAGATTATCCAATTGTCATGATGACGACAATAGTAAAGTGAAAATCATGCAAATAAAAAAAAATTTTATACTTATCTGGTATTTATACACGTTAATTTGTGTCATTCAATAATAAATAAGTGTCACAAGACTGAGCCATACCAATACTGAAATATTTCAATGCTAATTTCCCTTATACATTCATTTATTAAGATACGACATTAAAAATGTAGGAACAAGTTCAGTTTGATGCAATTTTTATAAAGAATAATAAAATCAAATTTTTATATTATATAAAAGAATATACATATGACTATCATAATATTCTTCATATCATATGCTAGAACCTAAAATAATATCAAACATTCCTTAATTTAAAAATATTATTTCAATATTTTAAGACAATAGGTTGTGATATCCACTAAATAAGACATCAAGTAGAAGAATAAATACAACAACAAAAAATTAAGTCAAAAACAACGTCTATCAATATTATCACGTGGTATCATACATAACGTAAGTGACTATGAATAGTAAAAAGCATGATTTGAAGCAAGTCAAGGCAATTATGATACAGGTTTCAAATTTACCGTAACATCGTAAACACAGCAAAGTTTTTACAAACACGATAATACACTAACACGCTAACCGAAAGTTAGCCGACATTGTACGAACATTTCATATATTCTAGTTAATATTTTGGTACAGTTAATGATAAATCCATTGAATACACATATATTTTTCACTATGAAAAATTTATTGTTATCGGATTATAAATATATCTGTTTATTAACTGTTCTAATATTAAGCATTTCAAAGAAACCGATCAACAAATCATCGAAATTTGTTTTTTTATATGTAAGCAACATAAAAAACTTTCAATAAAATAAATAATACTTTTAAATACAAGGTTTATTAATTAGGTTAGAATATATTAATTTACCAAATAATTAGAAATCGATTGGAAACATATTTCAATAGAGTAATTTTAAGTTGAAAGAAATATTAAAAAAGTATCAATTATTTTTACAACATATCATACTATTGAAATTATTAGTTTAAGAGGAATTTTCAAATTTTTAAAATTGTACACAATTTTAACGAATCGCGCAAATGTTAATAAAGACAAATTACAATTTATACGAATGAGTCTTTTGATATAGTATTGTATTTAGACTATACTAACATAACATAACACATCGATAAAATAGTGTATATAATAAAATAAAATAATTCGAAAAAGGTATATTGTAGAAAAATTATTTATAATTATATACATATAAATAATTATATATTATATTCTTTAATAAAAGAAATTGTTAATGTGGAATTTTTATGCTAAAATTTAATAATTCTTAATTTGTATATAAAAACATGATTTAAAGAATTAGGTATTAGCTGTCTTTAATAAGTAATCAAAAATATAATCAATACCTTTAAAGTTATATAGTATGAATTTAAATATTATATTTTATGATTTTTCGAAAAAATTAGATCTTTAAAGAATTTATTATATTCATAACAATCAACATCAAAATAGAAATAGAGGAAAACGACTTAAATGATTTATAATAGATCGCACATAATCGGATATATTAAGAGACTTGTTTTACATACTACACAAGAATCTTACAATATTTATTGAGATATATTCCCATGCCTCGATCAAGAATACATAATATTATCGGTATATAAATTAATGTAACATATATTCATTAAGTTAATGTAATATATTACAAACTAGAACATGGTACTCAACGAGGAAATATATCTAGTAATATAAATTTTTCAAAAGAATTAATAACTGAGATGAGTAAATACAAACATGGGTACAAAATAACTATTTGTAATTATTGAATACTTGTCGAATAATGTTTTTATATTCAAGTGAAATATTGGCATTAAATGTTATTGCGGAAAAACTACGAACATTTGATGAAGTTGTAGCTTTACAAGCGTTGAATGTATTTTTTTAAAGTTATATTTTTTTATCTTAATAATAATAATCTTTATAAATTATAATTATTTATAATATATAATTATTATTAAAGTCGATAATAATAAATATTTCTAAATTATAATTATTATTTTTCAACTTAATAATAACTTTTTAGGTCAGTATTACTCACTGTACTATCTCATATCTTTAATTATATGTAATATAAGTTTTAGTAAGCGAACAATATTCTATAATGTTTTTAAATTATAATGTTTTTAAGATATTATATTGATCAATAAAGTTATAAAAATGCTATATTTATTTTATTATTCTCATTATATTAAAGATTCTTATTTGAGTAAAATTTATAAGAACTCATGAAACATCTGCTCTATTCATATAGTCAAATTATGCATCTATCAATAGAGTATTTTACTATCACGATTTCATCTGTTAGTTATTTAAATTAATCGCATTCCTTCTATCAATTAATAATATTTTAAAATTATTAGAGATGAGATTTAAAAAAAAAGTTGAGTTACCTGGCAACTCATTTAAATAAAGTGGTTCCGGTGACGTCGTGCATTCATATAATGGCGCAGGTGCCATTGTTTTCTGACTTTAAAATTATTTAAATTTATAAATAAAATTTTGTGCACTAGAACATTATAAATTTAGTTTAGTTTTACAAAAAAACAAATAATTAATTATATATTCACTTATGTATCTAAAAAAATATTAATTTTAGTGTTCACTAATTATTAATACTACTTTTGATTAATAAAAGATGGAATGTCACAGGCAATATTTGGGACATTAAATTGATTTTTTAAACGAAATAAAAGAATATGAACTTCTTATTATAGCTCATAGATAAACTAATGTTGTATATTAAGATACAAAACCATGACAAATATAATGTAATTTAAACTATGAAGATTATTGTTTGAAATTTATATCATAAAAATATTATATCTAAACGTAATGGAAAATAATTTTTTAAAAGAATATAATTTCAATTTTTTTTATAATGTGATATAATGTGAAATTTTAAATTATATGACTTATTAAAAAAATTATGGTAAAATCCCAGTATATGCCAGCCATGTTTGTGCATGCTCGAAATAAAAAAACTATACTTTAATTTTAGAATTATTTATTCATTAATAATAATTAATGGATTTTTATATAAAATAATTAATTATTTGTGTACAACCTCTTGGCGACAACAGATAACAGTACACTTATATACACGAATTCGTATATACTATTCGTTCCTTTTGTTTTTAAGAAACGCTGAAAAAATTTTTTCGTATCCTGGGTGTGAACATTGGTATATTCAATACGAAATTTTCATCATGTATATATAACGACATGATACTTATAACTTAAAAAGTCTGAGATTATTATAATGCCTTCCATCCATTTGAGTGAAATATTGAACCTGGTACAATAATGCGTTAGATGATGCTGGCCAGTGTAACCTCACTACGGTCTATAACAAGTACAATTAAAAGTTTTTTTTATCCATCGTTGAGAAACTCCCTTGCTACATCTCCAAACATTCACATCGTCATAAGAACCTTCCATGTGTCATATTTTCTTCTTACAAAATTTTTGTTTATCGAATATGACTACGAATCGACTAATAGTTTTAAATATATCCCGTTCAAAGCACCGAGACAGATATCGCGGCAAAATCTATACATTGCCGTCCCTACATGTTTGCTTTGAATAAGTATAATCATTCTCAATTATCGACCGTGTGTAATTTTTTCAATTTAGATGCAGAAAAATGACGATTTTAGAAGGCTTCATTCTTGAATTTTCAAAAAAATACTTTTAAATTGAAATCGTCTTATTGCAACTTTTTTTGAAATATCTGAATAATTATTCGTCAGATTTCCTATTTTATAACAGTGGATAAATTTTCATGCCTTCTAAGCGAACATGACATGAAACTTTTGAGGCAAGTAAATTATCGCTTTAAGGTATTTTGTACTTTCAACAGTAGATATTTTAGCCAGGAGCTCGAATAATCGCATAATAAGAATAAAATTGATGAACAATTTAATAATCTGCGCAAATATAGAACGCCTACACTAGAATTTGACCCTTATAATTTATTTTTATGACTATTACTTAAATTTTTATACACTGGAATATTTTATTATATTCCTAAATTAAAAACGATGTGATATAAACTTTTTTTAATGCATTTTTACTCAATCAATAGTAAAAAATAATGATTTAGACCGAAAAGCAGAAATTATTAAATAAATACACACGAGTAATTGAAATATATATTTTTAGATTTATTACGAGTTTGATACAAACATAAATTATTTAGTTATAACAGAATGTGATATAAAATAAAAAAATTTTGTGTGATAAAATGACTTATTTTGTGAAATTTAAATAGGATTCGTCAGAATATAAAGATTTTCAAAATGAGGCTTGTTTTTAGAGATTTTAGGTGGTGAATAGTCCTTTTATAGTTAATTAAAAGTTTTGACTTTAATTTGTCTAAAATCGAACTGTATTCTGATAGATTATAAACTCTGCACTATTAATTATAATCAATTATTATTTATAATATATTTTATTTCTAATAAATTTTGCTTTTAGATGCTGGAATATTGTGCAGAACATGCAGGAAAATTATTTGAAAATGAAATTGGGCGCAATAGATTTCTCAATGAGTTAGCCAAAATGCTTTCTCCTAGAGTATGCTATAATACTATTAGTATTCTTGTTAAATATAAAATTATATTTTATATTTGTTTAAAATGTTGAATTTATTATTTATAGTAAAATTATATACCTTATATTTGTTTAAAATGTTGAACTTACTTTGTATAATAAATTATATATCTTATATTTGTTTAAAATGTTAAATTTTTATAATGAAATTATAAATCATATTTTTTAGAAATGTTAAATTTACTTTTATAATTAAATTATATATCTTATATTTGTTTAAAATTTTAAATTTTTATAATGAAATTATAAATCATATATTTTTTAGAAATGTTGAATTTACTTTTATAATAAATTATATATGTAGGGTTCCCCTAATATAATCATCTTATAATTCCTTTAACTATCACTATTATTTGTTCAAAATAATTATGATTTTGTCTGTATAAATCAACATATTAAAACACTATTTTATTATTTTTAAAAAGTAAAGCAAGTTTATTATCATTTGAACTACTAATTTTTGTCCATCCATTTCTGTTACTAATTCTACGTAGTCTAGTGATAATATCTTATTTACTAATCATTATTAGATAATACTCTCTCTTCTATCTGAGATAAACGTATATAACTGATTCCATTTTATAAATTACCTTAAATATATTTTGAACTGCGAAAACCGGTCAAATACGTGCGCGCAAATTAATTATATGAAATATAATTAATTACTTTTATAAACAATAAAATATGGTGTTTTTCTGTATTTTTCACATCGAACAGTGTACCTGTAGGAAACTTCATAAAATATGACTAAAGTGGCGAGTCTTAAAAAACCGAAATTTCAGGTTTGTTTTAAAATGCATTAATTCACTGGCATTTCTTCCTGTGAAAGCAGAATACAAAAAATATTAAAAAAAGCCTCATCGTTTTCAGAGATCAACCTAGATAATTTTTCCTAATATTTTGAAGAGAATTTGATGATATCTGCAAAATATCAAATTTAGAGTTGTAATGCACACAAAAGTGTCATCAAAGGAATCCCGTTAGATTCTAATCATGCAGAACTATTAAATAAGCACTTTACTGAAAGTGCTTTTTTAACCAATACCATCCACAACAGACAACATTTATTGAGAAATTAAAAGTTTTACAAAGCAAAATAGAAAACAAAATTGAATATTCTATGGCTAATCCTTTCAAAATCAACAATATTTGGTATGAAAAAAAGTTTGTTTCATTTAAAAAATTTGTCGGATATAATAAGTTTATAGAAAATAATATTATGTACATTCAAATTGCCGCAAAAATATATTCCTGCGAATATGATTAGTTTTGTCATGTATTTCACTTTTCGTCATTTAAGCTTTAACCAACTGAGGCATGCGCGGCATTGACCAGTTTTTGCGTTACGAGATAATACTTTATCATCTATGTGAGAAAATTGTATGTATTATAAATTATCTTAAAAATACTCACATGCTTTTTATCGTAACAGAGCAAATAATATAATAAGTTATATTCATGATGTCAGTCTCATAATAATTTTAGCTTTATTCTCTTATACTAATCATCAAATTTAATTATATTTACTCTAACATTGGATAAAGGTGATATAGATGTTAATTTCTGCTAATAATCATATGACAACATTTAAGAGTTTGATAGCGCTATTTTTATCGTAATATAGCACAAAAGTTTTTATTTGACAATGATAAAATGGAAGCAGCAATTTTCCGACATTTACCTAAAAGATATATTTTCGCTAAAAACACCTATATTTTTTTTTGAATGATTATACGTTGGAATTTTTATATTTTTATCAATAGATTGATGCATCTTATTGAATTTACACTTGTGTGAGGTATTACATGAAATTATTAATTGCCGTCGTATAATAGTAAGTTATAATCTTTTAATATTCTCATGAAGACTACGACATCTTATTATCATTAAAGCCTTATTGTACTTTCATAATATCATTTATAGATTTTCTGATGATGTTATAAAATGTGAATTTCTCGGTTTCATGTTTTGTAAAAATATCAGTTACATTGAACAAATATGTGTGATTTATTAAGCTTATTAAATTTATATATGATATTTTAGCTGCTTATATTTTAAGCTTCAGCTTTATTCAACATAAATTTTACTATATTGAATTATATGATATACAAACGAGCTAATAATTTTGTAAATTTATTTTAGTATGACGCTGACAAATGCCCACTTGGAGTGAAAAAGCGCATATCAATTATATTTCGTGAATGGAGTAGAATGTTCCCAAGTCAACCAAAAATAATTTCTGCATATAATACACTATACAACAAAGGTTATAAACTCTTATTTTAATTTATGTTATATTAAATTGGCGAATAGTTGAAATTATTTTTTAGGTTATATTCTACAAGACGATATGAAACAAAAGGTATACAACTTTTTCTGTTATGATAAAGCTTATGACAGATTTTTATCCAGCATAATTTTTATTCTAGCACATTTCATAAATTTCAGTCGAGATATTATATTTTTTGATAAAAGGTAAAATATTTCACGCAGCTTATTAGATTACGAAGTTAAATTTGGTGAAACTTGCTTCACTTAAGGCTTTAGGTAGCGTACCAGAGTCAATTATTATAATTCATTATTAAATCCAGCGTAGTCAATTATCATAATTCATTACTAAATTCAGTGTAGTCAATTATCACAATTCATTACTTAATCCAGCGTAGTCGATTATCGCAATTCATTACTGAATTCAGTGTAGTGATTATTATAACTCATAGCTAAATCCACCGTAGTCGATTATCGCAATTCATTACTGAATTCAGTGTAGTCAGTTATCACAATTCATTACTTAATCCAGCGTAGTCGATTATCGCAATTCATTACTGAATTCAGTGTAGTGATTATTATAACTCATAGCTAAATCGACCGTAGTCGATTATCGCAATTCATTACTGAATTCAGCGTAGGCAACTATTATAATTCATTACTTAATCCAGCGTAGTCGATTATCACAATTCATTACAGAATTCAGTGTAGTCAATTATCACAATTCATTACTGAATTCAGCGTAGTCAGCTATCAAAATTCATTACTTAATCCAGCGTAGTCGATTATCATAACTCAGCTAAATCCAACGTAGTCAATTATCACATTTCATTACTTAATTCAGCGTAGTCAACTATTATAATTCATTACTTAATCCAGCGTAGTCGATTATCACAAAATATTACTAAATCCAGCGTAGTCAATTATCATAATTCATTACTAAATTCAGTGTAGTCATTTATCATAACTCATAGCTAAATCCAGCGTAGTCAATTATCACAATTCATTACTGAATTCAGTGTAGTCAGTTATCACAATTCATGACTAAATTCAGCGTAGTCGATTATCATAACTCATAGCTAAATCAAGCGTAGTCGATTATCACAATTCATTACTAAATTCGGTGTAGTCAATTATCACAATTCATTACTGAATTCAGCGTAGTCAACTATCAAAATTCATTACTAAATTCAGTGTAGTCAACTATCAAAATTCATTACTAAATCCAGCCCCGGCTTATTATTCTTCTATAGTGTGTGTAGTTTAACTTAATAAACATCCTCTTTTTTTTTGGCTAGTACCCCTATCCTATATAATTATAATTATTTAATTATCTATCTATTTATCGGACGTTTATTGTATGGTAATCAATTTATTAGAGGCGGGATTTTATTTCTAACGCATCGGCAATCGATTGAACCCTCCCATCGCCATAATGAATTATAACTTTTATTAAAACGTGCATTTACCATCGTGTTCCTACTAATTTTAGATTAAGGCATACGAAAGACTGGGAACAGCTCGATGGTAACTGGTCTCGAACCCACAACTACAAGTTAAGTAAGCACTAGCTTACTTAATAAATCCATCATTGCACAATGGGGATTAGATAAAATAAATTCTCTTTCAAACGTGCTTATTTTTTATCAAATTTCACATCATATACTACTTATCTATATGAAATTCAACACTATTATTTAATTCAGAGTTCGTAACGTTATTTGATATCTAAAATAAGATTTAATGATATAATTGAAAATCTAAAGTATGTGATTACTTAAATGAAATTGAATTTTTGTGTAGACCATGCTTGAGTTAGATTTTTATATATAGTTAGAAATAAATATTAAATCTCCTACCTTACTGCTGAAATTATATTGTCTGATTTTCGACTTTGAAACAAAAAAGGTTTCTGTTAAGTGCAGTTGAAATTTTATTCAAAATTTCTTATATTTGAAACATACTATTTCACTCCTTAACAATAAGCATGCGTAGACTTTTAATGATTTTCTCCTTGCAATAAAAATTCAAATTTTTTCTAGAATTAGTTTACTCAATTTTTATAAATAATTTTGAATGTTTGTATACTTTATAGTTAAAAAATATCTATATTTTAAAAAATTTTGTTAATCAATAAATACTGCGTTTTCAATTTTTAAATTATTTATGCACTTGTTTTTTTGAAAAATCATTCTGAGTCAGTGGTGTCAAATTGTTCTATCTCCACCTCAATTTTCAATTAATAATGTCTAATATTTTTACTGGCACAAAGTTGTGCTAAACTCTTCTCTTTTTATAGTTTTATTTATCTTTTATAATGAACTTAAACATTTTTATGAAGCTTTTTTCTACTCATGGCGAAAATATACTACTATATAACATTTATAGATATTAATTTTTTTTATATAAATAAAAGATATGTATTTATAAATGGCAGATTTAAGTTATTTATTAATAGACTCATAGTAATTTTAAATATATTTCCTACACGTTCGTTCACATTCGCACTAATTACTAAATTCTCATTTAAGTCTTGCCTATAATAGAATAAGGCATTCATCATATGTTTTTCATGACATAAATGTAATATCTGTGTTAAAGTAGATTCTAATTTATTTCAAAAATACAAATTTTTGTAAAACATTTGACAATAATCAACAATTTTGTTTAATAATGCTGCTACAAAATTATTCACCAAATAGTTTTTACAATTTTTTTAAATGTAGCGTAAATTTCTAACTTTTAAATTAACACCCATAATATATATTATAATATAATATAAAATAATATAGTTGTGGACGTTGTAACAAATATTTTTGGATTATTTTATACTTTGTTTTAGTTATTTTAGGCACTAATGTCTAACTTAGTTTTTTCTTTATAAAATTGTCCTAAATAAATATACGTATCCACTAAAGATAGTAAAAGAATATGTGATGTTCAAACGATTTCAAACTTACAATTATTTACAAAACAAATTTATATATAATCTCTAAAATATATAACATTGCTGATAATTCTCATTTCTACTATTCGTATGATTTCACACTTGCAACTACGGGAGTATATGGCGCCTAATTTAGGCTCAAATTGTAAAGCATGAAAAAAAATCAATATTTAATGAAATATTTGTACTTTGCACGATTCTAAAGTCTCTTTACATTATAATAATTTTGTTTATCTGAGTTTTTAACCAGACACCCGTGTATTATACGTCCATATAACATGAGACATATTTTCGTTAAACGAAAAGCAATTTGTATATTCTTTTCCTATAGATTTATTATTTTACTAATAATAGAATTAAAACTGTTTTTATCGTAGTTATGTTGGTGTTCTTAATTTATTTTGTCATTGAAATAACTACTGCAGTTGATTTTTTTATATAAATTATTTGGGTGAAAATGTTACACTATTTGAGAGATAAGCGTTTTTCTAGAGGCTTTTACACATATTTAAAGCGGTAAGTGAAAGCAAACACTTCAGTATGTTCTAAATTAAATATAATATATATTCCCTTTAAGCTATATCGAATAAGGATAACGCTGTGTCACCTATCTCTAATAATATATTCATATATATCTCTAATATAATATATATATCTAATAATATATTCATATATATCTCTAATATAATATATATATCTAATAATATATTCATATATATCTCTAATATAATATATATATATCTAATAATATATTCATATATATCTCTAATATAATATGTATATCTAATAATATATTCATATATATCTCTAATATAATATATATAGCTAATAATATTTTCATATATATCTCTAATATAATATATATATATATATATATATATATACATATATATATATATATATGTAAAATCGAACTTTATGCTGGATATTTAATTTCTTCTTTAATTATAACATAATTAAAATAGAAACAAAGTCAAACTGCACTTAGTGATAAAGAAATTTCTAAAGTAGAGTTTTCAAATTACTCAGTCAATTTTTATTTTATTTTTATAAACTATAGAAGCTAGATAGATTACTTCGGTCAAATCATCCTGATGATTTAGTTTTAGCTAACAGATTAATAAAAAATATGGTAGAAAAAGAAGAACATCGTACTATAAATATTCATAATAGAAAAGAGAAAATAAAGTCGATCAATGATAAAATTCAACTTTTGCGTGATATGATGGTTTCTTATAAATCCGGAATGTCAAATGTTGATTTAGATGTTATCAAGGTTAATAGTGACTTTTAAACATTATATCTGATTTTTTGGTTTCAATAATATACTCTGGCTTTTTGTAGGAAATTAAAATTCTGTGTCAAAATTATCATTCAGATTTAAATAATACAGCCAATAATGCAATTGCCGATAAAGACCCTTATTTAAGTATGTTACTATACTTAAAAGAGCCAATATATATAATTATTTTCATGTGAAGACGAACTCATAGAAGTATCAGATGAATTAACTAATGTGTTGAATGAATATCAAGAATTTGAAAAACATCCACGTGATGAAAGTAAGTTTTTTTACAAAATAGGTACTACTTCGTATTAATAGATCTGTTGGATCTTGACGATATATTTGGATGTAATGATGATAAGGGCGTTACGAAAACATCTGTTAATTTGCCACAAGGGGCTAAATTAGAATTAGAACAACATGGTAGATATATTAATTTATTAAATTTAATATAATGATTTTAATGTAGAACTCAATCAAGCTTCGACTCATGTCGGTTTTTTATATTGGATTACTCAATAATTAGAAATAATTATTTTAGACTGTTGACGATGATTTTCTTGATCTTTTTGCCACTAAACCAGCAGAATCAGATGAAATGATTCCCTCTACTTATAACACTTACAAAAGTACATTTTTAAATTATCACATATATCATAAAGTATAATGTATTAAATAATTATTTATCATCTTTAATTGAATATAATGAAAGATGTAAAATATGGCAGCAACTAAATGCTAAATGCTATTCATCAGTTAAATTTCAATTTTTGATTAAAATAGTTTCATTAATTAGATTTTAAATCTATATTTAAGAATGACTATAATATTCCTTGTTTAGAATATAATGCAATTTTTATATACATTTACAAGGAATATTTTAATATATGTGTAATATGAGTGCTTTTAATTTATTAAAAAATTTCATTTATATGCAAATCTATGGAAGGGAGCATTAACTAATTTCACGCTACTTCTCTATAGATATATATAATAAATAAATCTCCAACTCCCTTTTAGAGTCCCCGAGATTAAGTGTCAATTTTATTTATTAATATTATGATCATGAGTTCTGTGGTAATACATACAAAATAATTATGTGTAGCTATGCCTTTTTTGGTATGTTATATACACCACGAT
>NW_027255084.1:0-45796 GCF_042242105.1 Pempheris klunzingeri
GATAAAATAGTAATATAAAACTGAAAAAATTATATACATAATGATAATAATATTATAGCAACAATAGTTGGTGAGTAGATTTCTGAATTAAACAACTAAAAATAGAATTAAATAAAAATTCTTATTTAAAATCGTATGTAGATGCAGAACTGTGCTAATAAATATTCTTAAAATTTAAAAAAAAACTCTCATAAGATTTGCTACATATCTCAATAAAATAATTTAAAAAAAAATCTATGACAAATGTGTACAGAAATATACCAACAACGAAATCAATTTTGGGGAATATCCTTGATACATACATTTATACAGTAGTCGATAGAAATTATAATATATATAAAGAAAAATATAATTTGACTCGAAATCATATTAATTTTTTTTAAATTTCATACAGTATAGCCAATTTTCGCAGATGAAAATCATTTGCTAATGTGCGCGCATATGTAAATTATTGCTGCAAGATGTTTCCTAATAATGCTCCCAAAAAGTGTACACTATGGCAGAAACAAAAAGAAGAGGCTTCAAAATTACTTAGCGCTATATCACAAAAAAGTGCGTAAAGTTAATTGTGGAGATACGGTAATAGTTTCTGCAGAGGAAGTCTAATTATTCGTTTTCACGTTCAAATTGAAATGATGGAAAATAAGGGATTTTATAGTCACATCATGACAGAGACATATAATACAAAGTTAGAAAACTTGTTGAGATAAACTCACTCAACAAGTTTTTAATAATAAAGTTTATTTATTGCCAAATGTGAATACAAGAAGTGGCGAAATTTCTCTGATAGCGAAAAAATCTTATAAATAATATGAGAAAAACAATCGATGTTGACATTCATGCAGATCTAATTAAAAGTAATCTATCTACGCTTAGAAATTAAACATTTCTAAGTATTTATGGTTCTCAGAGTATTTATCAGAAGACAGGATAATAATATTTTCAACGGCAGCTAATATATAACATCTCAATAACATGGATGTATGGATGCATAATGTATATTTAAAGTTGTATTAAGTTAATTAAATTAAATTAAATTTTACCAACTGTATGCCACTTACGGTAAAATGTGTTAATATTTAGAAAAATAATATTTGTAGAAATATTCCCTTCCGTTAACGTGTTAATGAGTAACAAGACTAAGGAAAGCTACAATAAAATATTAACATTCTTTTGAAAAAAAAACGCAAGTGGTGCTTACGAAAAATATTATTGTTTATTTGTAAGTTTCTCGCGATAATGCTTTTGAAAAAACAATGGAATTTATTTTCTGTCTCTTCCGTTCCAGCCGATGCACTTGGAGAATAATCCGACAACTACTTTTTAAAAAAAACTATCTGGGATGTCCACATTTTACATTATTTACTAAATACTTATCGTCACCAACGTTTGTGCCAATAGAAAATGTTAAAATCGAGTTCAATAAGCTAAATGCTTAAGCAATTACCTTTGGAAATTAAAAACTACTTTTATTATTTGAATATTTTTTTAAGAAAATATTAAAAGTATGAAATTGCTTATTGAAATCCCTACGAAAAAGATTAGAATAATATTGATCTTAACTCGAGTGCGGCCGAATTTGTTCAACAGACATTTTTACTCCAGCTTTGGCCAGTCACACTCTGGACTATGGAAATCAATTGACTTTGATTAAAGGAAAATCAAAGTTTTGTGGAGCAAGATATAAATTATGTCATATGTAACTTTCAGAATTCAAAAAATAAGTTATGCAGAAAAGCTGGAAATAATATAACGAGATGTTTAAAAAATATTATAAGCTACTTTACTTAGAAGTAAATGAAAAATTTTAGAATTTTTTTTTTCAAACAAGATAACTTTATAATAGTTTATTTCTTGCTATTTTATAAATTTATTTTTATCGGATGTATTATTTATCAAATTACACAAACTCCTTTCAAATGTTCGGCGAATGTTCGCCTCACGAGTAGTAGATAATGATAAAATTATGTAATTATAATATAATGATTAAATTATATAATTATAGTTTTCAATAATTTCTTACATCAATTTAATTTATTATACAATAAAAATTATTTAGTTGACTATTAATTTTAGATATATACATAATTAAATGATCTTAAAACATAACAGTATTTTTGAAACAACAAATTTTTATTAAAAATTGTTAGAACGACAACTCTGGAACATTAGAATTCGGATTATAAAATTGAATAGATCTTTGTTGGTTGCTATGCGAAGAATAAATAATGTATATAAACATAAGATCCTAAAATTTATTTCGGTCTTAAAAATAACTCAATTCAGATGTATTAATTTTATTAAAAGCAACATGGAATCAATATCAATAATAATTTATAATAGTCAAATTTGTCTATCCGCCTAAAAAATTTTTCTACAATCTCATTTCATTAATTATAACGATTTTTTTATTTACAATATTGAATAAATTTTTTGTAGCATAATTAATATTTTGCAATAAAAATAAAATATTCATCTAAAGAATCAAATACGGAAGATCGTTGTCATGACAACCATAATAAGCTTACGACAGCTTTAATACGATTAAAATCAGGGCGAAGTATTTTTTTTGATCTTTTAAAAGGTAGGACATTATGCTTTTTTATGAGAAAAAATTATTTTATGAAGTTGAATATTTGTTATAAAATATTATATATTTGATTATTTATAATTAGATATTATATAGTGGAATATTTATCATAAAATACTGGATAAAAGAAACAGGAAATAACCTCCTGACATACTTCTATTATAAGGATAATATCAAAAGAATAATAATTTCACAAAAAACACACAACACATATTTTTGATTAAAGGATAAATAATGACAGTAATAAATAAATATCTGCAAGTTTTATTTTATTTTTAAGATTCATGTGTTTTTTGCCTTTAATTACAATAGAAAGATTCGTCTACAAAAATGGTACATTCCTTATGGAATTTCTGAGAAGAATAAAACATGCAAAGAAATTATTGGTGCAATAGTTTCAAGACCAACCAACGGCTGTAGTTGTATTAAATATAGGGATTTTAACATAGTTTATTCAAAGTATATTTAATTATTACAAATGTATGAAATTTACTTTTGTATTTAGGCATGGATCATTGTATTTTACAGCAGTTACAGATTTATTAGATAATATATTAGAAATTCAAGAATTTATATATCAATATGTGTATGTATTGGATAAATATTTTTGTCATGTATCAGAATTGGATTTGGTTTTTAATTTTGATAAAGTAAATCAATATTTTTTCTAAAGTTTAGTAGTTGGTATTTTACTTAAAAAATGTAGATACTATAATCAATTCAAATATTTTAATAATCTTTATCTAGATCATTATGCTGAATTTTTTAGGAGCTGATAGTTTATGATTTTCTACATATTTATTATAGATGAATAAGTTGTTTTAATATATAATAAGCTTTTATTATTTTCAAAAATATAATTATTCGAGATTGAGTCTTTAATATTATAATATGAAAAAGTGTTTTTTATTTAAACTTTTATGTCCCTAGGGTTACTATTTATATTCATAATAGATCAAATTACTACTTTATTTACATTCTTTTAATATAAAAATATATTACCAAAATACTTTAGGCAACATTTATTCTTGATGAAATGCTACTAGGTGGAAATATTCAAGAAATATCACACAAAAGTGTATGTAAAGCTATATGTGATCAAGATGAAGCCCATGATGTATGTGCTTATTACATTTATTAAAATCCATTAATTATGTTAATTTAATAGGAAAGTGAACCCCAATCTATAATGAATATTTTGGAAGAAATCTCTTTGGCAACAACAACTTCGTACAGAAAAAAATAACTCCTTTATTACATATGTATTTATTCTCATCTAAAATAACGAATTATTTTAAAAATAAACTTGATGCTAAAATGTTTTAATTATTTTTTATAACATAAATTTTGTTTATTTGTTGCTGTTCAAAAATATTGAATCATTTCTTCCATTTTATTTAATGCTAAAAAATTATTTGACATTTTTGATCGTTAATCGTCAGAAATTTCATGACTGCTGGAAAACTGGAAATCAACAAAGTTTAAATTAATTCAATAAAATTTCTATAAAGTATCATGTTTTATCAAAGAATAAGATATACTCTAGAATTAGATATGAAAAGTTGGTGTTGTGGGATTTTTTGAAACGGTCATAAATTAATAAATAAATGTATCATAGTTTTCTACACAGTAAAAATCTTAGTATTAACTCGGAAAAATAACTTATTTATTTTACTAGACTTAAGTATATGTTGTGCCAAATACGTTTAAAAGCAAAATTTATTATTAAATAGATTCTTATGAATTTTCATGGGGTATAAATGTCGTGGCTCTTCACATACAAGATCAAATAAATATTATAAATACACAATGATCTGTATTTATTTTTATATGCGACTCTCAACGGGTGAGATAGTTGTGTAATGACTTTATAAAACGAAAATAAACAATTACGATGTATAAACACGTCAATTGTTATTAAAATTAAAATAATAAACAGTTATACTACGAGGTAAACCTTAATAATATTATGGCCACTTCTTTTTCATTTATGTGTCTTATTTTTTATTAAATCTATAGAATTTCTAGAAAAATTCTATAATTATTTTAATTATAGAATTGTCGTAAACTTGGTTAAATATACTTTCTGGATTATAACGATTCATGTATGTGTAGGTTCAGAACAAGAAAGCGCGGCCACGTGGCTCAGTGGTATAAGTGTGTGCTCGCCAACCGTCTAGGTTTCAATTTTTAAATCCCTTTTCCTATCTTCCATATTTAGGATCCGAATATGGCAGGAACACTGTGCTAATTGTATGGTTTTATATAAAAATTTTTGATAATACTGGAAATGAGAAGGTGAAACTTAGTATTGATAGACTTGAAGTAAATTCCTTCCGAGATAAGGTAAATATCAAAGAACTTAACGCTAAAGAAATGCAGTTAGGGGTAGTGCTCGCTCTAAAATAAGCATGGTAACTTTCAAACAAAACACAGAGTAACAAGTCAGAATCTCTTGGTGCGAATTACAGTGATTAACTATGCTGCGGCGTTCAACGAAGCATGCCTCACCAACTACAACTATACACCTAGTAAGCTGCGCAAGCGCTTTAACTTGAAATTAAACAAATTCGAATTGCTGATTTCTATTATTTTTCTAAGTGTAAATTGATTTTTCAATATCAGACTTATTAAGAATGTATTTTTATTAGCAAATAAACATTTTGAAATAACAACGTTAATCTTCGTTAATCTTCGTTAATATTTGGATTCGTGTCTCTGTTCGCTGTCTTACATTGGTGACAGGGTCAAATAAAATCTGTACTTATAGTAGAGAAAAAGTCGATAAAATTGTGCTAAATGAATACATTGAACCTCAATTGGAGAAATATGAAGCGATGGTTGCTCTCGAAAATTTGTCTGCTGATCAGCCCTATGCATATGTGCTTTTGTATATACCCAAAAGTATATTCACTTATGGTTTGTCAACACAATGTCAAAGTTAGAACTAGGAGCATTTATTGCTATCAAAATATGTTTGATTGAACACACAAATTCTTTGAGGCATCCGGAGAGGGTTTGAAAGGAATTTGTGGAAGAGTCAAAGCTACCTATGGAGGATGTCAAACTCTATACTACTAAGTTAATGAAGTTTATATGCGAATCGAAGCCACACACTACGATGGAAGGTCAAATTTTTTTTATTAGGCCAAAGCTACTGCAACTTGTGTCAGCTGTTTACAAACCAATTATAGCCACAGAGATAAATTGCGACCCTAAGATGTTTGTGGAAAAACTCCAACTATATATTGACTCTACATTAGATAGTGTTGATGATGTTAATGCTATTAGAAGTGATAAAAACACGCACGCTCCATTTTTTGCAAAGCCATTAACCATAAGATTGCTATCAAAAACCTAAATGCTATAAATTTGGAAGATCTAGACACACTGCAAGATACTGCCGATCCAAAAGAATGATTAATAACGTGCTCAAAATAGTAAAAATGATAAAAATCATGTTCTTGATTACTTTTTTTGTATTTCTACGCATTGAAAACAAAAAGTGTATTTTATAAAATACATAAGTTTTGCATTTTGGTAAGAATTTTTAACAAAAAAATAAATGCGCTCCTCTGGAGAGTTGGTTCAGAGTTTTCGCCTATATGTGAAAATGTTGTTCACTTGCCAAAAGTTATAAAATCTAACACTTGCCTGTACACTGCTAATAACTTTCTAATAAAAGTTATTGGTGAATATTATTAGAATATAAATCTTTTAGGCGTAAAAAGGTACTGGCACTTTGTGGTTGCCGAAAGCCTGGTATACACATGTATCATTGAATGAGACATGTCAACAATTATAATATCAAATTTTCACCCAAAACTTTATCCTTTAATTTTATTGAATTGGTATATAGAAATATCGTTGATAATACGCATTTGAAGGATATGACGAGAACTCGCCGAAAAACTTGTCGAATTGTGCGCGCGCACCAACGACACAAAATATGATGAGTGGTAATTCTAGCGGTAATTTAAATTATGTTATGTTTGAAACTCAGAGAAAACAACAAAAAATACTTTTTAACTCCTACCTATATGTGAAAGACCGCAATAATGATACCAAACAATATTGGCGATGCGATAAAAGAGAATGCAAAGGGAGACTTATTACGAGCCCTCTAACCAATATTACAAATATAGAAGAAAAGGGCAACCATAATCATATTATGGCTGAAGAAGACATAAAGAAGGTAAAATTTCAAAAAGTTGTTAACTCACTTGCTGAAAACACAGAATATCCTACTAGCAAAGTGTTTTCGATAGCAACAACTTCCACGGATGTTTACGATTTGCCAGTTATAACAAAAAAGACCGTATACAAAAACATTCAGACCATCCGAAAACGGAATAATATTTCAATTGATAGCAGCGTAAATCTGCAAAAATGTGGTGTTTTAACGACACGTGGTGAGGAATTTTGCTATTATGACTCTGGTTCAGATTCACAATCCAGAATGATAATCTTTACAACAAAAGAAATTTAATTCATTTAAAAAATTCAATATTATGGATTATGGATGGAACGTTTAAGGTAGTTCCAAGAGAATTTTATCAGTTATACATAATCCACGGAAAAGTGCTAGGGAAAATATTCCCCTTGATATATGTTCTAATGAGCAACAAAACTCAGACAGAATATGAAAAATTAATACGAATACTAGACGAAAATCTAGATATTCAGCTACCTAAATGCATAATCATTGATTTTGAATCAGCAGTATTCAATGCTTTTAAAAAAGCATCAAAAACAATAGAGATTTTCTATTGTTTATTTCATCTAGGACAATCCATTTGGCGAAAAGTTCAAAAGTTGGGCCTATCCAAAATATACCATGAAAATTGTAATATTAGACTTTTTATTAAGTGTTTTACATCGTTGGCCTTTGCGCCTTTAAATAACGTTGTAACTGATTTTGAAAATCTAAAAAAAGATTTCAAAAATTTCAAAGAGGAAAAACTTCAAGAGTTTATCGAGCATTTCGAAAGAAACTATGTTTCAACCTCTTCGAAATATCCTCCGCACACTTGGAATGCTTACCACAGAGTTACGCAAAATATTGAATTAACTACAAATGCTGCGGAGCTTTTCCACAGGCAATTTTCAGCAAGATTTGAACAATCTCACTCTAGTTTGGATATATTTTTGTCAAAATTAAAAGAAACACAAGCGCTTGTGGAGCAAGACATCAATTTTATCCTTTGCAATCCAAATACTGGTAAAAGTTCAAAATATTATTCTAAAATGGAGCGAATCAAAAATATCTGCGCTAGTTACAATAGCTATCCCTCAATATGCTATCTTGAATCGATAACTAAAGTATACAATTGGAAGTTTGATTAAGAATATACATCTATATGTAAAAAATGTCATTTCTTTCTTTTTTTTGCGCGCGCGCATTCGACGAGAACTCGCCGTCGGCGAGTTCTCGTCTCATGATCAAATTTTCACCCAAAACTTTATCCTTTAATTTTATTGAATTGGTATATAGAAATATCGTTGATAATACGCATTTGAAGCAAAGAGATTCCAACATTGTCGATGACAATTTACATTTAACATTCAAAGGATTGCCGAAAACGGTAATTAAAACGTATGAAAATAATGTATATGCCTTGGCAAGATCTCAGGTATTCGAGTTGCGCCACAAAATTTGTAACGAATTCTAAAAAATGAATAATGCGTCATAGCAATAGCTCTTGCAATTCCACGATCGATATGGTGCGAAAAAGGTGTGGAGTTTATAGAATTTGTGTGGACTTTAGAAAATAAAATCTGGTCACTAACAAAAATCGATTATCTATTCCGAATTCATCAGATGTATTTGCTAGCATGTCTAATGCTAATGCATTTTCTACTATTGATTTTAGAAGCGGATATTAGAAATTAGAGTTGGAGGAAAATAGTAGACATAAAACTGCATCTGTAACTCATTAAGGGCATTTTGAATTTAATGGAATTCCTTTTAGTCTAGTAAATGCTTTCATTTTCTTCCAAAGAAAGATGGCGGATTTTTTCCGAAAATATATAAGGAAGTGTCATTACGTATACCTTGATGATATAATAATTTCCTCAGCATCTTAAATGGAACATATGACATATCTTGTTAAAATATTTTCAACAATAATTCGATACAACCTTTAGGTGAACGAAGGGGAATGTGTTTTAAATACAAATAAGACAAAGTACCTTGGCCACGAATAATCTAAATTGGTATAAGCGTTGACAAATAAAAGACAAGGAGCATAGAAAATTTCCCTACGTAGAAAAATCTGAAAGAACTCAAATCTTTTATTTAGTATGGCAAACTACTCTAAAAAAAATTGAAGGATTTTTATTTAGTGCGCCAGACATGTATTAATTATATACAAACAATATAAAATATCCATGGGAGGGTAAACACCAAAACAGTTTCAGTAATTTGAAGAGTTACTGCTAATTTTGTCATATCAAAAATTAAGCCAACTATTTTATGTGACGACGGATGCCTCATACTTTGCCATTTGTGCCATTTCGGAATAGATTAACTGCAGAACCAATGTTGTTAACCAATATTCAAGCCGAACAGTGAACGATTAAGAGGAACGCTATTTAATATATGAGAAAGAGGCTTTAGCACTAGTTTATGCAATCATAATTTTGAAAATACTCACTTAGAAACCGCCTCACAGTTATTACCGACCAAAATACCCTGGCCTATCTTTTAAAATCGGGTTACAGCCACGGTAGAATTTGCAAAGTGGACCGTTTTTCTACAACGGTTCAATTTGGTTATTTAATAAATGAAAGGCAATGTATAAGCTAATTATTTTCTTGAATTTTAATCAACCTTTTATCTACTGACAATAATATCAATGACGTTTCCCAAGAAATTGCCAATAGTCAGTATGACGATAAATCTGTTATAAGCATTGGAAAAAATATAAAATCAGGCTCTAACAAGAGATATTTGATTTTTGATGATCTTGGTTATAAAATGATTTCTAGTAATGGTCTTGAATACATGCAGCTAAACGTTCCTTTCCGCTCGGGAAAAAAGCATTATGTAAAAGCGCTCATATTGATGCTGGTCACTCAGGCAGTTACAAAAAACACTGCCGAATAAGAGAAAAATTTTATTGGCCAGGATACTAGGTCATACGTTTAATGTTGTGATAACTGTCAAAGAAATAACGGGAAAAAAGAGAAGGCCCTACAGTATCGTTGAGACGTTGTAAACTACTAGATATTGTTAAAATAGGTATTACAAGACCTTTAACTTCTACTAAACATGAAAATAGGTATTACTTGTACATCGCAGACTTATTTTCTAAGCTTTATCAAGCTGTTCTAATACCTGATCTATAACTAGCCTCTTCCTCGAAAGCAGTACTTGATCAATTTATTTACATTTATGGCGTGCCTAAGAGGGTCCATTGTGATAATGGTGAGAATTTTGCATCCTAACTTATGAAAGAGATAATGGATTTAACCAACATAGAACATTCATTAACAACTCCGGACAATCCATAAGGAAACGGAGTGGTGGAAAGATTTAATAAAACTATGATAAGTAAAAGTGAATGTTTCAATAATTGAGATGAAAACGTATCATTCTTGGTGTATACATACCATAATAATGTTAATAAGTCTATATTATTGGTACCTATTCAAGTAATTTATGGCCTCTCTCCTAAGTCTAATGAAATGACCAAAAACTATTTTTTAATACTGAACACTTCTACACCACGTTTATATGTACAAAATTTAAAAAAATATTACAATACATCTCATCTAAAGCAGAATATTGCTCTGAGAAATCTAGGAAGTCATTTAATTAAATAGCAAAAAGAAAATATTCTTATACAAAATCGACGTCGACACTAAAGTTATTGCAAAACTTCCCAACGAAAAATCATGTAGAAGTTTCTACGAAGTTCTTAAGATAACATCACCCGTTAATTATAATATTACAAAAAGTGGTGGGAATCTGACAGTGCACCGCAATAATTTAAAGAATACTTCCAAAATTACGAGAAAGGAATTTGAAAGGATTAGCAAATACACATTTCATAATAATGAGTGTAATGCTCGTTAATCTTCGTTAATCTTTTAAAACGTCGTATTTGTTCACTGTCTTACAAAGCATAGCGTTTTTAGTAAAGTGTACAATTGAAAAATTGCGTAGAAATAATCATTTTAATTTAAACACACATGCATTACATACTATGGATTATATTTGGATATTTTACGGCGCTTCAACATCGGGAACGTTCGATAATAATAGGTTATTGTCCAGGGTAGGGAATTTTAATAACTTATTTACGTTAGAATACATCGACGACATCACAATTATGATTTTGTCTATTTCAGATAAGGTCATCAATTTACCACAAAAGTTTTACAAGATTTTAGACTTTTTCTTGTTTGAATAACATGTCTCTCTGGTATGTTAAAGAATACATTGGCAAGAAGAGACACCAGAGTTGGTTATCAATTTAGATGCGTTGAATGTGAGGAAATGTATTCAATTTGAACAAATACTGTTTTTGAGTTATCATAGTTTCCTTTATATAAATCGTTTCTTTTTACGGTACACGTTCTGAAAAAAACCCAGCTGCTGCAAAAAGTTACGATATACTTCGAAATAACATATCATGAAGCTATATTTTAATAGAAGTCTATTATTCATGACTTACAATGCTAAAACTCAATGAAGAATAATAAAAAATTGGAGAGGAAGGTGTTTAAATTGGCATAAATCGCCGCCTACAAACGAAAATTTAATGTATAGCGGACAGATGGCTTATTATAATAGACTTAGGTCGCTAACATAAGGTCACGAGTTCGAATCTTGGCGCCGTCCACTGTTTCCGGTCGATCGTATCCCTTAATCCGAAGTTAGTAGGAACACTATGGTAATTGCATGTTTCTGTAAAAAAAAATTATAGTACATGCTAGTAGTGGGAGGAAGCCTGACGGGAGGGCGAAATCGAGTGCTGATGCACTAGGGTACGATAGTAAATTCCTGCCTCTGTTAAGGTGATTCCCATAGAGCCAACGTCCGATAAATGGATAGGGTAGGGGTCTTATTATCTCAAAAACGAGGATGCTTATTTTTAGTTGGTTAAATTCCCACACTACCGCAGAATAATAAAGAATAATAAGTCGGAGCTGGTGTGTGATGTCGTGTGGTTGGGACATGATGGAAAAAAAACTCTGCTGCGGTACCTACAGCGTTTAATGAAGCAAGTCTGACCAACTTGAACTTCACAGCTCAATAAGCTGCGTCAGGGGTTTAACCTCGTAACTAAAAAAAAAGAAAATTTAATGTAGACACAATTCTTTAGCATCAACAATATTCGATAAAAGTTGGAACAGATTATACTTTTTTCCACTCCATAACAATTTCCCGCTTAAAGATCAAATTATCCTTGAAATAATAATTATCAAAAACATTATTGATGTTTCCGCAATATGGAAGGACGAAGGTGCTTGGTATAATTACCCTGAGATTTAGGTTTCGCTCACGCTAAAGTGATACAAAAAAGATTTGTTTCACCAAGGTGGTCACACAAACTGAATTGAATCTATTTGAGGAAACTTCAAACACAAGTATCAGAATGCAACAAAAAAAATCGAGACACTCGGCCTGCTTACATTTTCGATTATTATATAAAAGGAAATATAAAAATAAAGAATTTAGTAATTTATGTGGATATTTATTGGTTTTATCTATAATTTAAAAAATTCTTCCGATCTTTGCCGATGCTTTATTTTCGTTGAACGATCTTCGTCACATATACCGTAGAATAACCGGTAATTACATATTTCAATTTTAATATTAAAGACAATTTAGTAGTTAGAATCATTTTATAAGCGTGCAGGGCGAGTGCTGGTTCACTCAGAGCAATTTTCTGCCTCGTTGAAGTTATTACTATATATTTGACATCTTAAAAATGGATAGGGAAGGAGTAATGGTTTCCCTAAAGCCATGATGCTGTAAACTACCACTCTACCGCAAAATAACATCAGAGCTTGATGATACGAAATAGGATGAGCAACTCCTTTATGGTACCTGCAGTGTGTCAGTAAAGCATCTCTTACCAACTTGAACTTCACAGCTAAAGAAGTTGCACCGGAAATTTTACCTTGTAACTATAAAAATCCGTTTTTTAAAATATATCATCAATTACATAAGCAGTTTGTAATTGATGAAAATATATGAATTTGTTACAATGCTGAGGCCGCATTAAAAAATATTAGTAGGTTTTTTATTTACTGAGATTAATCAAACCTATATATATATATATTTTGAACTTGTTATTACTATTTTAACAGATAATATGTAAACATAATAACTCAATATCAACATTTATACCATTATAGAAATCTTCACACTTATAATATTTGATTTACTTTAATTATTTTTACTTTGCATGGTAGATTCTCATTATAAAAGTTAATTATTAATAAGTCATCTTGTTGATGTATACAAACATTTTTGTTATTTTATTTCACATAGGTCGGAAATTGACTTTTATCTCTGAATATTATACTTTATGACTTTTAAAGATATTCAAAGTGATAAATGAGTATGTTTTAAAAACATTTTTAATTTTCGTCGTTTTAAATATCAAACAGTTATACAATCCCTTTTACGGAGGAGAATATTACAAGTTACTAAATTTCATCAAAATGGCTTTTTCTTAATGACATAGTTCTGTATGTGTGATATACGTTCTAAAGTTTTTCTAAAAAGCTGTCTAAAATCAAACAATCTTTCTGCTTGTTATAATTGAATTTTATTAGATTAAAGTTACAAAAGAACCCCTCTGTGGTGCTTGTGGAAGAATCATGTCTATTGACGAATAATAGTGATGTGTCAATTAGGAAACTATAACGTGAAACATTGCGTAGATGATCTAAAGTACTCATCTATCATGCTTTAAGTTATTTATACGGCTAAAGCGGGATAATAGGGATGCTAATTTATTGGAAGTATTTAACGATTTCACACTATTTTTTTTATCAAATGAAGAAGCTATGTGGTGATTGAAAAGAATGAGACATTGCATGTGCCACATACTACGAAGCCAAACAAGCTGTATCATGATTTTCAAAATTTATTAGCTAGGAACTATTATTGATTTGTAGTAAAAGACTCAAACACTTCTTATTTCTTAGGAGTGATTTTATTACTAGATAAGTCATGTCTTTAATTTTTTGCAATATTTCTACAGTTATAAATTCCTCTTAAATTTTAACACCTTTTAGACGATTAAATTACAGAATCTTCATTTAAATTATCAATTTTTATTTATTATGTAGACAGAACAATTTTTAATCTACATAAATACAAATTATTAGATTGGCGAAAAAATATGTTATTGCAAAAACAAAATTCATTTAAAAAAATAGGAATAATAATAGCTTTAAAATTATTCCCATTTAAGAATTCTCCACGCACGTCCCCAGATTAGAACAAACCTATATATTGAAATTATGATACATAATATTTAAAAATGAAACCCTCTGTGCTTATATAATTTATGATAGTATTACTGTTCCGCTAGGACACACCGGGCAATCTGTTTTATGTAAATCAACTTTCTCACAGTTTCCATTATAACAAATCTATAGTTTAATAATTATTTGGTCTGCTATATAAGGAAAATTACCATATTCGAACTACAACTAAACCCATTCGGTGCATAGTAAGCTGGATCATTCATTGTACTATCAAATTTTATGGTTATATAATTTTTAATATAGTTATTAGATATAAGATACTAGCATTTTAATATTCCTTTAATAGTATTATATTTTATAGAATAGAAGGTTTCGTCTTGTACTTGGTCAATACTACACCATACAAATGAACAAGGGTCCACTCTATGTAATACATAAATCAAAATTTAACAGATATGAAGCTATGTAGTTTATAAAGTGTTACGTAGAATGGCAAATAATCATTTCACTTTGACTCATTTCTTCTAGTGGTTTATGACAATATTCATGCTTAAAGTAGATATCAGTTTGATTTTTACACTCTTCAGAATATTTGACTCCGATAGCTAAAAATGATGAGTAGATAGAAATTTCTCAAAAGTATGACACTAACACTCAGGAAACATTTGTTGACAAACTCTATCTTTATCTGAACAAATACCATCAAAACACATACCCTATATATTTTTTTGAAATTAGAAGTTATTAGACTTTGATGATTTATAAGACGTTGATGGTTCTTTTAGATATTTTTTATTGATTCATAATATTAATGTTAAGCAACTCTATTCTAATATATCAGATTAATCCTTTTATAACAAAAAATAATTATTAAAAGTGTTTTATGAAAAAAATCATATCTGTAAAAATTGTCTTCTACAATTCAATGACTTACCATATAAATTAAAATCTAGATTTTTGATAAACTATATCATTCAGCATGATAATAAGAAAATAAATTCCTACATAAGATCATAATATGTTGTAGGAATTTATTCCACTCTAAGATATATAAATTATAATTTATATAAGTCAGCATGGCTACGTAATTCTAAATTCTAAATAATTTATGTCTGTAAATTAAAAACATGTCACTCTAATTTATATATGACTTATAAAAAAAAACGAATATTATGAGCATAAATAAATTATTTTAGAGATATATCTCTCAACGCAGAGTGCCACTAAATTACACATACGTGGTGGTTTGTAGATTATTTTAATATTTCATAAGATGACTAGTTTTACACAAAATTTTAATAATCATCGGTTAAATGACAAAGAACGTGCGTGAAATCGTAAGTTTTGTTAGTTCTCGCCGACTGCTTGCTCCGCAACTAATTTTAAAGAAATATTAACTTTTGAGACAATAGATTAAACCAGTATTTAAGTTATGCTTATTTTCGCTATGAATTAAAATCTACCATCAACATTTTGCAAAATATTAGATTAATAAAATATAATGTAGCAAGTGGTCCTATGTTCGTCATTAAAAAAAGAGATATCAATGATGGTTATCAATATAAGTGTGAATTATGCCAGAAAATACTTCAATAAGAAAAGGTACTATATTCAAGGTGTCTAGACTCTACAGTGGAAATGGTTTCCTTTTATTGTCCTAATTGTACAGCACCCAACAATTACAAAGAAAACAATTAAAAACAACTTTCCATATGATCCAACTCTACCATGGGTAAGTTGCAATCATTTGTTCAGGACTTTGTGGCATCTAAACTAGATGACATATTTTCAAAAATTATTGGGAGAGGTGTTTTATATTTAAGTAGGTGTAACCACAATTTCAAATATTTCATATTTCATATTTCATACTATACCTGAAGGATTCTTAAAAATCAGCAGTACTGGATAGTAGGTGAAATCGATGAAGCAGGAAACTGTTTTTTTTAAAAAACCAACAGGAGGAATAGAAATATTCTCAAAACGATAAATTATATGGACTGATGGTCGATGTAAACACAATTCCTTACATAACTTATGATTCACGAATAGAACAGGCATACAAAAAATATTGTTTGTTTCCAGCGAGGGAGTCCATACAAACAAGATAGAGGCTACTCTTTCTTTTAAACAAAAGTATAAATATGCGACTAATAAAAGTCAAGAGAATCTATCAAGCTTCGTCGTTAATTTGTGATATTGTAGAAAAAAGAATTTTTTACTTTCTTTAAATATACAACGGTACTATACTAAATTTAATATTTAATACGATTTTTGTCGAGTGTGTGCGTTCATCCCCGATTCTATTTTATCGGTTCAAAGTAATTTAGCAAAATTGTCATCAGAATTACATTGTAAAAAAGTTTCAGATAAAAAATTTAGATCAAATATACTCGAAAAATATTTTGTACTAATTGATTGCAATATTTTCTAAAATTTCTATCCACACCATTCTAGTTTGATGTAGGTTGAACCAATATGTCTAATTTACAAAATATATAAGCAAAAATATTCCAAACGACTTCATAATTGTGTTCAAGCTTAGATAATTAATATTTGGTTTTAGACAATAGCTGCTAGTCTCATTTATCGCATTCTATTTATTGATTTATTCTACAGAAAGTTGATTTGAAGCGGCTTAAGGTAACTGTTCATGCTAATTTAAGATAAAAATAACTTTGAACGTGTCCAAAATTGGTATATTAACGGGTAGTAAATATTTTTCAGATTATATGATAAATAATTATCTCGTAAAATATATTTTTACGGTAACTGTGACATATATGTGGCAGTAAATCATCAGAGGGTTCTGAAAGTACCCACTACTTAGCTTTTAAATCAGCTCGTTAGATAGAGAAAAGTGAGCATAGTCAATTTTTAATCGGGAAAATGGAATACTACGTAATTTGGATTTCTATATTTTATTTATGTACATAAAAACTACTACTAAGAAACTCAATAATATTATTAATAAAAAAGAAATAAAAATCTTTTTATTTATAATATAAAAGTGAGATATTGCGACAATATTTTGTGTGCACAAATTTATACGAAAAAACGCATTTTAAAAACGCATATTAATTTATATTACTTTGTTTCCACAGGGTTTTCCGTCATATGCATGAAGGTCTATTGGACACTTTGTTAAAAAAATTACACTATAAAATGTATAAATCATTGGTTATATTTACTTTTGCACTGTACTCTGTACAACTCTCAGTTAAACCACAGTCATCATCTGCTTTTCTACATATTTTTCCAGGGGTAAACTTATGTAAAATTAAATTGTTAATTTGTATAATAATATTTTTTTAAATCGAAAGTATATATGATTTTTTATAGCGATACCTGACAATTTTTACAACAAACTTCTTCAGAACATATAGCACCATCTTTGAATTCACATGTACTATAATCACAGCACTGAGATGCTCCACGAATATCACATGTCTATAGGTATTATTATTGAGAGGAAATATAATTTTATATTAGTTATCGTAGTAGAAATTTTTAACTTATGTCAACTATATAAAAAATCTTATATACCTCTTTGCTACCACAATCACAGCTTTCAGTAGATTTACCAGGGACGTGAACACCATCACCACATATATCACGCTTACTTTTCTTTTTAACATATTGTAATAATTTGTTATTCATAATTACAAAATTACTGGTATGCACTCCTGCAAACATTTGAATTCTTTGAAAAAATTTCTTCCATTGAGCATGTATGAAAAGGAGGTGAATTTTCAGTGTCGTCCCTAAAAATAGTATAATAGTATTTTCTGAGAGCATAAATTAACTATAAAGAAAACGTACCATTCATTCAATTTAGTACCCATTATGCACACATCATTTGCTAATGCACATCTACATCCAGCTTGGCCGTCAACAGCATGGCCCATATTTAAATTATGCCCAAGTTCGTGAGCCAAGGCATGCCCAATAGTTATAGGGTTATAATTAAGTATTTTTCCTGCCTATTATAATTTGTAATATTTAAATTAATGAATTTTATTATTAAAGATTTTTTTATAGTGAATATTAACTATTATTAGATCAAGTATACTACAAAAAAATTTCCACTATCAAATGAATTTCTCAATAAAAAAGCGTAGTACTATATCTAGAATATGTTTCATTTAATAAACTAATGATTTTTTTAAAAATGTACTATTATATTTATAATATAATTTATACCTATATTACAACTACTTCTGTTAGAAAGTTTTGAATTATTTTTTTAGCTGCGTTATGACTTACTTATAACATCATATAACTTATAACATCATATAACATATAAATATGGTTCAAAACTTTCGATATTTATCGATTTTGTTCGCTGGTAAAAAAATTTTTGTGAAGATTTCTATAAATTTCATAAAAAATAATCGATATTCATCGCTGAACAGATATAATAAATATATTTTGCTATGTTTAAACTGCAATTTTATGCACATGAAAAATGCTGGTTATATTTCTAATATCATGATGTTTATATTTTAACGTTTTTATCCATCACAACACTAAATCAGCGCATAAAATACAATGAACTATTTGTTTTCCATATGGTATGATTCCCGCGTATTTTTGTCACAATTTAATTTTGAATGTCACTACTTTCTAATTTAATTAGCCATCATTGACAAGTATCTTATTACACATAGATATTAAAAATCAAATAATTGTGTATAAAGTAAAGATTTTTGAATATCTATATTCTTCTATTAACTATAGAAAGATTACGATATTTAATAAAATAGAGGGACGTACTTCAAATAAAATAGCACCAAAATCTTTTAAAACCATCATATAAAACTAATAAGCTAATTATGTTGTTTTTTACATTTACCCTTTAGAAACTCTGTCTAACTATTCAATTTATATTTACATGTATTTTTTCAATTGTCACTAATTTACCCGGTCTCGGACAAATAACACTGAGAGAAAAAGACTAAATCTAAATGATTATTGTTTGAGATAATAATGAGTTATATGTAACTAACAATGAACTTGTTTTTAATAAATGTTGCTTTAAAGTTACTGCTAGTTAAAATTAAATAATGGAACACCTCAAATCTAAAAACCATGTCTAAATTATCTCTAATTTGATAAAAAAAACAAATAATAGAATTCCTAAGGAAAATGAGTAGGAATAATATGCCATTTTTCATTGAATTAAATAGGTTAAAAATATAATACACTATTTACCAATTGAAATAAAAAAAGTGCTTTCAAATCATTATTAACAATGTCTATATATAGAGAAATCGCAAATGCTCGTTATATTTACAAAAAGTATATTTATGTTTTATTTGAAACACAGATTACAAAGTTAAAAATTTACTTTAGAATATATCTTTATCCTACATAAAGAATTTAACACCTAATGAGCCTTCAAAGCATTGCCATAATGTTTTCGGCTCTACTTTTAGGACCTATCTATAGCATTGAGATGATCACTAGCACTCAGACCACTAATAAAAACTCGGTAGTAATGGATCTTAAACTAGGTAAAGCATTTGAAATGCTGGATTAAAATAGTAATAATCTGCTTGGTTTTTCTTGCCATCCTGCCCCACACAAAATAAAACTCGTTGAGAATATTAAAACTAATTTCCAGAATGTTATCAGAATTCCCTGACTGGCACAATTGATGACTTTAGCGATTAAGAATTCTATTTTCAATAAATGTTTTTGTGACCTAAAGTTTTGCATAAAATTTGCAGCAAAATTACAGTGTTTTCGTTCATTATCGTCGTATTTGCATACAATATCGTCTTTGTCTCATTTAGTATCGTTATTGTTCTTTTTAGTAGTGTTTGTTATTTTTGTTATCGTGATAAGTTTCCAAAAGTTAATTTTTATACCTTATGTCTAATTTACTAACAGAAGAAAGCCGAGTTCGGGCAGAAAGAGAAAAATTAGAGACAGAACACATAATACAGTCAGCAAGTGAGACAGAACCAGAAAATAGCATTACAAGAAGCAAACAAACTGTTGCTTCATCTATCAGAAGGCGTATATGCACCCTTGCGATGAAGGGAAAAGGCTGCAAAATTACAGGCGAACTACTGGGCATACCTAGAACCACTGTTTCTAGTATTGACAAATCTTATTTGGAAACGGAAGACCAAGTAAGTGGTGTGTATAGAGGAAACAGAAGTAAAAACTCTCTTATCTCCATAAAGAAGCAATTAGTTTATAGGTAGATAAAAATTGCTTTCTTTTATTAAATCAGTTTGTTTGACGTGTTAAAAGTGAATTCAGGTTGTCTGTTACAAAGTCTCATGTTGATGGGCGCTTAAGGGACTTTCATTACACTATTAAAATTATATGCCTGTTCCTCGTGGAAGGAACACTCAGCAAACAATTGGGCTTTGTTATACTTATGCAAAATATATAGGGAATATCCACTTAAATCATTTATTTTTGTTGATAAAGCTGGATTTAAGGTGGTAACAAGACGAAGAAGGGGAAGATCTTTTGCAGTAACAAGGGCTAATTGTTCAGTTCCTCGTGCTAGAAGCAGAATCATATCTGTAGTTGCTGTAATAAATAAAAGCCAAATGCTTTACTCCAAGATATTTGATTACGCGGTCAAAACAGCTGAATTCTAATAGTGTTTATATGAGCTGAAACGAGTTTGTCATAAAAAGAATTAGAAATCCAATTCTAGTGATGGATAATTGAAGAGTTCACCATTTAAAGGGCTGGATTTTTACTGTATTTATTTTATATTACCCCTTTTTGAATCCAATTAAAAACTATTTTAGTAAAAAGAAAATCAGTGTTAACAGGCAGATGTGTCAAAATGAGTTTGAATTAAAGATCTATATTGAAGAAAAGCTTAAAGAAATAGCACCAGATGACTGGTAAGGTACAACAGAAATATGTAGGTGCATTTTAATAGATCACTGAGCAGAAAAACAATTATATATTAATTATGATTTTTTATTGATTCTATTCCCTTTTTTTACAATGACGGTATTGTATGGGAATGTGTTGATATTGAACGAAAAACACTGCAATACAGAATCAACGATTCAGATAGATATTTACTTTATTTTTAGAATCGACCAAATTAGTTAGCCTAGAGTGGTTGAAATCCGCTGTTATAGCTTTTATGAATCGCTGTGTGCAGTTTGCACATATTACGGAATAATGGAGAGATTATTTTATGAATCAAAAAATGCGCTGTAAGAACTATTTTTAGAAATACCGCAAAAAATGGAAAGGTTCACCTTGTTTAAAATATTATTTATGCTAATAATTGGATTGCTACAAACATACATTAGAAAAACTATATTAAATATTCTGAATTTCGACGTTAAAATAAAAACATCGAAAAAATATATAAATTTCGGGGAATTTTTCAGGAAAATATAGTCTAATATTTTTCAAGAAAATATAGTCTAATAATTTCCAGAGTGTCTATTTGGATAAAATGGGATATGTTAAGCTTCTAGATTCATTGATTTTGAGAAACTTAATATAATTGAAAAGATTGATTATACGAAGATTCTGAACTCATCACTAATAGAAAAAAGACCTTTACTTACTTAACTAAGTCACTATTTAACACAAACATATGGCTCCAATGAAAATTTGACTATGTATCGGAAAATTCTAAAACTGATTCTTCCAGCTCAATAAATTAGCGACTATCGTTCTCACCATGCGAGTTTTATTGCTGAAGTTGTAAGATCTTTTGGCAAATTTATATCATTTTGCTCAGAGAGTTGACAAAAATAGGTCCAACAAGCAAACTAAATGTTTAACAATCTAGACTTGAATAAACAACCAACAATTTAAGTCAATTTTCATCCAACATTCACTCGCGCATGCCATATTTTAATCGATTATTTTCTTGCGCATACTGTGTTTTAGTCGATTTAAAATAAAATTTTATTCGTCAATTTTTATGGATCAAATCGGAGAAAAATAATCGTAGAAAATTTTGATTATAACTTACAAGTGAAGCCTGAGATAATTATTGCTATAGGCATTTGAAACGAAATGCCATTTTGAGTGAGCATATTGAATATGCCACAAAATAAGAGCAAAAATAGATTATGTTACTACTAATAGTTTCGAAAATCGATTGTCGATATAAAATATCTTTGATATAGTTAAATTGAATCAAGTATGATAACCTTACTTACCCCTTAAAAATAGCTATTTGACAAAATTGTGAGATTGGTAATAAATAATTTTTTAACTATTCATTTATAGATATTAACAATAGAAATCATATTTCGTAGATAAATAAAAAAATTTTATGATAAATAAATCACTTAATCTACTTAATATTTTATTTTGCGGAATACTTTAGTAGAATATAAGCGGGAATTCACTGGAGTTAAAATTTAAGAATTCTTTTTAAATTAGCTAAAATCGTTACTATTTAATAGATCTTGATTGAAAATTATAATAAAAAATATAATCTTCCAGAAAATTAGACGCAGTATATTTTGGGATATGAAGCTCTTTTCTTTATTACCAATTATAGCGTTCTCTTATATTGACACAAAATATAATTATATAGACTAACAAAGTGTTTTTTATAATTTTGTTGCGTTGTGTTGTAGTACTAAAGTAAGGCAAAACAAAAGTACAAATTGAGGATTTTTTAAAATTACGATTCTTCCAAAATCACTAGCAATTTCTGACATATTTTGAGGAGATTGCACTTATGTTTTTTCACATTTTGATAATCTGACTATTCTTTAATAAAACAACGAAGCCATTTTTACTTTTGCTAAAACAATGAGATATATTTTGAGTCCATTAGAGTAAAATATATAGATTTGTATAACGCAGGCACATTCTTTAAGATTCATGATAAATTAAATTTTTAGAAGCTGAGACAAGTCAAATTAAAATTCATCTAGAATGTTAAATTTTGGTTTTTTTCGAAATATGATAAAAATCTAAACAAAAATCAATTAGGCAATATTATCCCATATGGTAAAGCAATCAGCTTAAACTATTTTCGAGAATTTTCGCTATGATACAGATCAATGCGATGATAAAAGTTTGACATAACTTTTAAAATACATTAATTTAATATGATTTAAAAGAATTTAAGTCAAAGTAAAAAGGAGGCTATTTATTAGCAAAATAATAGTTGGGTCTTAATATAGTATCAGAAATATTAAACTACATTAAATATAGTTGATTTCGTATATAATTCATTATTGTAATAATTAAAAGTAACAACTTAAGGGTTATTTCTTGGAAGATATCCCAATTTATATTTAGCGTGTGATTTTTTGTCGTCACAAAAACGTAATATATTTAATGAAGTTTAAGAAAGTAAAAATTAAGAAAATGACGACAAAATCAAAAAAGAATTATCTCAAAAGTATTTAGATTTATTTTATCTTAAAGTAACAAAGAAGTACTAAAGCATATACTGGAGATTTGAAATTAACTAAAAAAGTTAAAACTATTTTATGGTGCAAAAAGTGTTGCAGAATCTATAGAATAAATCTCGGTATTTTTGTATAATCCCAGTTTGAAATAAAAGCGTCATTTCTAGAAAAGTATAGATTCCTCACAAAGATTTTAAATTTTCAAAAAATCATATTTAAATTCGTAACATTAATTTATAAAAATAATGATTATAGATTACTTATATCTAAAAAAAGGTATTTCTTTATCAAATTGAACAAATGTTCAATCAAGATGCAATCTGACCGCGCATTAATCAATATGTCAAGTGAACATTCAGACTTTTCTGTTCAAAATAAAAATATATCAAATATTCAAAAGATAAAATACGATTTAAAAAGTGTTGAAAGTAGGGGAACATTGTTATTACCCATAAAGTATTTTTATTCTAATATAATTTTTACTTAGAAAAATAAACAAACAAATAGCGGAAGAATTTAGTGTTTCCGAATCAGTAGTAAGCCGAAAAAAATTTAATAAAACTGGTTCCTTCCTAAGAAAATCCACAGACGGGGGTCGTCGCTTATTGCTTAATGATGAAAATTGTTGATTAGATCAATTTAACAATAAGTTGCTCAAAAAATTTAATTTAAAAGTTTCGTGGTATACAATTCAGCGTGTTTTAAACGAGTTTTATATTCTAAAAAAACTTTCCTTGGTTCCAACTGGTAGGAACTCCCCTCGTACAACTCCATTATGATGCAGGTATTTTTCTACTTGTATTATTTTATTTAAAAAAATCAGCTATTTTTATTAATACGTCCGATATGATTTTCATTGACGAGTTAGGGTTTTCCTTGGCAACTCGACGTTTACAAGGGCTGTATTTTTGTTGAATTGGAGCTAATTTTAGGGCAAAAACTATACGACGATAAAATATAACTCTAATTGATGTAATGAGCAGTCAAAAACATTTGCTCATTTAAGCTGCGCAAGGGAGGTGTAAATCATTAAAAAGTTTTTCATAGGATTCTCTGAAGAACTATTTGATAAGTTATCCACATTATGTCTAAATAAAAAATATATTTTTGTCATAGACAACGTGGCTTATCACAAAACTGAAACTAAGAGAAACCTTATTGAAAATAGTGGGCATAAACTACTATTGTTTCCTTCTTATTTGCCATTTCTTAATCCTATTGAGGAACAAAAAGAACAGCTTAAGGCAGTTGTGAAAAGAATGTGCCCAAAGGACCATGAAGAGTTGCTTCGATGCACTGGAAGAAGTACTGAGGAAGTAACCTCGGAAAAATGCCAAAGCTACATGAGGCATTAAAAGTCTTCCTTTGCTGTAGCATTAAAAAAATAAATAAATAATCAATTAAATTATATTTATAAATAAATAATCAATTGAATTATATTTATAAATAAATAATCAATTGAATTATATTTATAAATAAATAATCAATTGAATTATATTTATAAATAAATAACCATTTGAATTATATTTATAAATAAATAATCAATTGAATTATATTTATAAATAAATAATCATTTGAATTATATTTATAAATAAATAATCAACTGAATTATATTTATAAATTTTGTGATTATTTCTCTGTTGCGCAAATGCGCGGGTAAATTCCATCATGAGTAAGCATGCGTGCAATTTTATCGAGAAATACTGTATTATCTTAATAAAAGTAATTTTTAAAGTTAATTACAGATTTATACTTAAAACAAGACTGACGTCTATTTTATATATATAATTAAATTTTTATCTTGACATGTTAAAAAATACCAAATATTACCATAACATGAAATTTTTATTTTGTTATATTGAGTGTGTATATTAATGATAAAATATATTTCACTGCGCATGTGTGGCAACTAATTTTTTAAAGGTTTATATCGAAAATGAGAATGATTTTAAAAAAAGTTATATGTAAAATATATTTTAAATAGTATTTTTGCTAAATAAACTATATTTTCTTCTAATAAATATTCTTATTATAAAAAAAAGATATTATATTTATTGAGATGTTAAATATAATAGTACGCAACTCATATTTTCAATGATTTCTAAAATTATGACAAATAACCCCATATTTTGTTATTATAAATATTATTTAATAAATATCATTCTATAAATAAATTCATATAGTAGTCTTAAAATGACAAAAAGTTATTTTTAGTCAATATTATTTTCATATAGATGAAAAATATTTAATAGATCTATATTATTTTTAGATTTATTCTCCCAAAGTAGCTAAAATTAAATTTTGAATGAAAGAATAATCAAACAAGAAATATTATAGATATAAACATTACATTAAAACTAAGCCATTAATAAGCTAAATAGTTGATTTATTTTCAAATTTTATAAAAATTTACTTGTACAACTGTTAAAGCATGACTTGTGCATGCTGTACCATAATTGCCTTTTCCTACAACCCCTCTTTCTGTTGGCTCTGTATCACTTAAAATATGTTATTATAACATTCTCATATAAGCTACTATATACACAAGTATAGCATAAGCATCTGCATTATATGTGATATATGGTGTAGCAATGTATTTAGCAAAATTTTGCAATGTTTCTACATAATCATTTGTAACATTGAAAGGGTCAGCATGTTTGAATAAAACAATCTTGGGGACTCTTAATTCAATTCTATGCCATGCAAATGCCTAAAAATATTTTTTTATATTTAATGAATAGAAGGTACATTGAAAAATTGAGAAAAAATTGAAATTGAACCTTTCTAGCACTTAATAATATGTCGTCAAGTATAGCTCGTAATTTCCTTCTATCTTTACGGGTTTTCAACTATAATTAATTCATAATTATTATTTCATAATTATTATTAATTAATTCATAATTATATATTACTAATTAATATTTTTTAACAATAAATAAAATTACCAAGGAATGTGATACAAATAAATTTATATCAAAACATAATATATTAGGACTCATAATAATATCATCTTTATTCTTCCACTCCAACTATATCAGCTTTCTATATGACTATCAATTTAAATAATAATTTACCTCATTTGTTTCAACTATATATAAATTATTTAAATATAATGAAATAAGTATTTTCATATAATATACGAAAGGAACATAGTACAACAAATAGGGACAATAATGTAAACATATTTTATTTTTCTAGCTAGCTAGTTATTAATATGGATTATTAATATTATGATTTAATTTGGAATTTAAGATAATTTTATGATGGTTGTTTTGGTATACTTGAAATTAAAATTACCATCAAGAGGATTGATCAACATTAGTCTTTTCCCTACAGTACGCCAAACAAATTTGGTCCATATGAAATCTAAATCATTTCATTTCATATTATTATTTTTCAAATTGTTGTAATATATCAACTAATTTGAAGTAAAATATATTCAATATGTAACATTCTATGGCAACTAAAATAAAATGGATATTAATTCATTAATCGACGGAAATGAATTGAGAAATTAAATGGAATAATTTAAAAAGTGAGTAACTAGCTATTTATTGCCTAGTATATTAAATAAAAATTTAAATATCCTTTGAAATAAATTGCTTTGCTATTATGAAATTATTGATAACATTTTAAAAGTAGATGAATTATGTCATTGATATAAATATATATAATAGAATGAAATGATGCCACTTTACACTTTTTCGATTTCATTATTTATAATCAAAAAGAATTTACGATGAAATCCTTACTTTACAGATGACTTATTTATTCAAAAAAATCATTTTTTTATATGATTAAGGATGACTATATTTATTATAAAATATAGTGCATCATTTAATAAGGTCGACTTTTGATTCAAATAAAGTACAAAATTTTTTAAAATTTTTCATAAAGTCAGAGATCATAGTTGCAATTGGGCAATTTTTGTCTACTGAGAGGACTAAATTATAAAAAAAAATTATTTATAGAGAGTATGTTATTTAATTTTTCTTATATCTGAAATTTTATTATCTTTATAATAAAAGTAATACTTGCCCATAATATTTTAAGTTAATATTTAGTTAAAATTCTGCTTTTTATATATATCATAAAGTCAAAGATTGTGAATAAGCGACATAAAGGACGATAAAATAGCGCTTCTAAGAATGTCGTATGCTCACAATAGTTATTATGTTTGTTAAATTTAGTATCTAACTCTAATTTACTGTTGGTAATATATGCTACTACTTGCTCGAGAAGAGGTGCCATTAATTATTATAATTAGTATTTCGTACTAATTAATCCGAAGTTAGTAGTTTTATTAGCCTACGATAATTTCATTCTTCTATAAAAAATTATACTTTATGCTGGTAGTTGGAGTGATAAATTAAATGCTAGTGCACTCTACGTAATTCCTCGCCTAAGTTGACTCAAAATTCTAATGGATAAAACGTCCAATAGATAATTATAGTAGAAGTCGTTAAAAAATATTATTTTTAGTGGCTTTAACTCCCACACTATTATTATCAATAAGTCAAAGGTGTGTGTGATATGAGTGAGGGAATTATGACGATAAACTTCGCTGCAGCACCAACAGCGTGTAATGAAGTAAGTCTGACCAACTTTAATTTTGCAGCCCGATAAGCTACGCCAGGGTTTGTCCTCACATCTTAAAAGATGTAATTGGCTATTATTCACTACTTATTTAGTGTTGAAATATAAGCAGTATTTCACCAAAAATTATAATTTTAAAATCTCATAAAAATTTGTATTTAATATAAAATGTCGAATAATGCTAATATTAATTAGTATATATATTTATCAATCATTTAGACTCATAATTGTTTTTTTTTTCTTTCGTTTATAGACTTTTTAAATTTTTATAAGGCAGCTTCAAGCTATGATAATCATATTGATATGCCAAATATCATTCAGTTTAATATAGGTAATATAATTATTATTATATATTTACTTATTTGCAAAATGTAATAATTTAGTAATAAATCAAAAATTCCATTTTTGGGTATTTCACGACTACCATTATTTTTAAGTTAAATCAAATCGCTATGTGAACAAAATTTTGATAGAAAAACTCAGCGTTATCAAAATTTATAATTATATTATTGATAAATAATATAATTAATCATATATATAACTTTATAGATATAAAATTGCATATTTTGACTAATTGATTGGCGACGTTTCTTTTTATCTGATCATATAAACTAAATCATAAAAAATTTGTAGTTTACCTGAAAATATAATCACCAGCTTATCATCTTAGACGTATTGAAGAGAAAAAATTTGATCAATATCGTCGAAGTGAAGAGTATAATTTCAATGTGTAATAATAAAAATCTACACTAGACTTTTTTTTACAGGATTGAGAAAAATTTTTCAAAGAATTTTGAATTTAAATATAATCTAACTTTGTATAATTTATAGATAAATTTTTTATTGTGAGATAGAAAAACTTTTTCTCAGAAATTAGTTAAATGGTACAACACTATGTAAAATAAATAAAATATTAGATGGAATAATTTGACTAAAATCCATTTTTCCCATGTTTACAATAAATTTCAAGTACATTTGCATATTCCTGTAGTATCAATTACAATCAGTGCTTGCAATGAGATTAAAAGCATGTGTTATATATAACCTTAAGTTTGCTTCGTTCTTTTTTAAGAGACAAGTAAATTTCACTTTGGAAATAAATTTAATATTTAATTAAAGAATGGAAAATAAGGTGGAGGGTAAAGAACTTTATATCCTTTAAAATCTATTTCCCTTTATAATTATTTGTGTGTAAAATATCTAAATTTAGAACTGGCATATCAATTCCATTATTTTAAGAGACTGCCTGAGTTGAATTAGATAAGATTGAAGATATCAATCATTGATGGCCTTATTATGTATCTTATGATACGAAAGCTCGTTTTTTATCATAGCTGAATAAGCGATGTATTATTATTTCGATCACCTGTGGTACATTAGTTTTTTCAGCTCTATTAAAAATTCAAGATCTTTCTCTTTTTTTTCTTGACTTAAAATAAATCTCATCATGAAAAACAAAATTTTCTTATGGATAGTCATCTTCCGATACAATATTACATAATCTAAAGCTTTTTTGAATAGATAATAGACTATTTCTACTCCAAGTAATAATATGAGGACTTTTAAAAGTTAAATAAAAATTTCTCAAACATCTGTCAATCAGAGGAGTAGTTTTTCTTTACTTTAACAAATCCCATAAGTTCATTTAGCATTTAGTTTATATCAAAAACTTCCATCTACCCAACGAACAATCTACACTTTTTGATTTTGTAGAAACTTTGCTCTACGATCGCTTTTATCTACTTCTATTTATTATGTTTTAAAGAAACGATTTGCAATTGTTGAAACATTATTCTAAGAAGATGCAATAAATCGGATATAAAACTTATACTGTTCTCTTTTAAAATTAAATTCAGAATTCTTTCTCGTAATTCAGTTGATATCTGTGGTCTTACACATCTACTAACAGTAGACGTATTACTCTGTGTTTGTGTAACATTTGACGACTCAGATTAATCATTCTGAATACTTGTATTGATATTAACCTTATTTTTTTATTCTGAAAATTCCATTAAAAAACTTTTATTCAAACTTTACTTCGACGAGATTGATTGCAACAATGACGAGATAGATCGAAAAAAAATTATATTTTGCAATACTACGTTGGTTTAAGCCACATTGTATCTTCTTCCATGTAGATTTCATACATCCAGTAATAAGACTACAATTGGTAGTTAGCATTAACTGTTCATTATTGAATTTAGAATCAACTTAGAGATATAAAATATTTGCTCAAAGTAGATATTTTTATAAGCACTATTTGTTGATATACCTTGAAAATATAACGTTGTTATAATTTCTTCAAAAGTAATACATATTTTATTACAGATTCACACATCCACCACACTGCTCATAACAATTCAAGGACTGAAGGACAAAATTAGCTATAAACTATTATAAATATAAATTCAATTTTCTCGAACTTGCTTCTTTAAAGCACAATCCAAAGTACATGACCATGATAATACTGAAATGTTTTTGGTGATATTCTTTTATAATAGTATATAGCAAAGTAAGAATATTATTAATACTATTTCAATGTGAAACGCGGAGTTATTGCTGTGACGAAAATTTTATTATAAAAAGACGCTTTATAATATTCTACTTACTTTAAATGTCTATCGAAGGGGTCATATCTAATATTTTAGATATCAAGTTAGAATTTTTTGTTGAGGCAGATTACGATTAAGCTCCTATTTTTATTTGATAATATGCTTTCACTGTTAACCATGCACATCGGAAGGATAACTTAATCTTCTGAATTTTATACATCAATAACTTTTTGCTGAATCATGTGCATTTTAGGCGTGGATATTAAATTACATAACTTAGCTACTTAAATTTATAAAATTGTGTTCGTCTTCGCATTACATAGAATGAATATAAACAATACGCTAACATTCACAACCACGTTCTATAGAAATGTGACGCAGATAAAAAATTTTCTATAAAAATATAACAGATAAAAAATGTTCAAAGTGCTGATAAAGATACGACGTTAGTTATAGTAATAAATCTAATAGATATTTGCTATTAAGACTCTAGGGAATGATACCTCTAACATATTTAAGTATATATTAAATTACGATCAAAGGATTATAATTTAATAAATATGAAAAGAAATTATTACATTAAAAAAATTCTGCATTTTAATTTGCAAATAAAAATTTCTATTTTGTTCTATACAAGTTTTGGCAATTATACACTATCCAATGCCGTGTCTTTAATAAGGTTTTACTCTATTAAATTTTCCTTTTATTTTCGATATATTCAAAAATAGGTATGAAAAAGTTATTAAAATATTAAAAGGTAATATTAAGATGGATCTGCCGAAAATTATTATATGAATTTGAAATCGCAGCTTTTAATTTTAAAAAAATCCATCAAAATATGAGATTTCATTCTAATTGAACTATTTTGGACTGTGTATTTACCACAAAGTTGAGCCTTTCAAAAAATAATCTAGAATAATTTTAACTTCTTTTGAAGTAAATTATGTCTCTTGCGATCGTTATTAATTATTTTGTCAATGTAGAATTCAATACAAATATGTGTGGTGGATCCAAAAATTTTTAAGAACACAAACTTCATAAATTATACTAATTTCATGTAACTAGCGTGAGTTACCGACATATATGTCGGCACAGTTTATTTCTAACTAATCGAAAATCGAAGATACCACCTTTCATAACAATACAAAATGATATACTGCAGTTATACGGGTAAGTGCTTATAATTAATGACTAAATAAGAAAATGTTAGATGACGGCTGAGTTGAAAAGAGGGCTTTTTACTGCGCTAGTGATAGGTTAGGGGTCGTTTTCCTAGAAATGACAATCAATTTGATTTTTCGTCAGTGCTAAGATGAATCTTAATTGCCTTGGTTAGATATGGGTATTTAGATTAATAATGAGTGTTCAAGGAAATCTAAGGTGATGTTCTAAAGTTGTTTTGATTTTTATTTGTTGATTGCTAGTAAAAATAGACCTGAATATTCGATTTATGATGACATCGCAGAGAGTCACACATAAGAGCGTGTAGGTCACATTTGTAACATATACGTTTTAGTGCATACTTTTTTGATAAATATATTTGATGAGTTTCTTAAAACAAACTTTGTCAAGTTGTTCCTTGAGATCGTTTTTAGATACAGCTACATCTAAAAAAAGGACTTCTTTAAGGTCGCCTTTGATTAGATGAAATCTGTTCTACAAGTAGACGAAATGATCAGAATTTTTTTATTTTATAGAATAGTCCAACTAGGTTTTTGGTCAAGTATGATATATTTTGTTATCAGATACTATTCTGCCGCATAGGAATCCCTTGGTTACCAAAATAGCAACCATTAAGAATATGGTCAAGATATTTTTTTTGTAAGTACAATGAAGACACTTTATATCTTATGCCGTATTTATAAAAAAAGCACGTACTTTATGGATAAGGCATTAATTATGGCCCTTATTCCGAACTTACGTGTTGCAACATTTATTCAACAGCTTCGAATCCAAGTATTAGATGCTAGTAGCTAGAAGAAATATGGGAAAGATCTATTCTCATCTTTATGAGCAGCCCACATTGACCCCCATACTTCTTCTAGGTGCTATACCAACGACGTGTACGAGTGGCGTAGTTGAAGATTTGTAGATGGGATAATAAATGTGAAAAGCAAATCAGTCAAAACATGAATCTTTAGGATTACTCAATACAATAATTTCAAGAGCCTGTGAAATTGATGCATAAAGGTGAAAATTAACATTTGATATCTCTAGATCGCGTATATTTGTTATCCATGTTGTCGCATTGTTAAGGATGTATATCATTATTGTTTTCTAATGTTTTACATTTTCTATTAGAAAGTGTAACGACCTCTTAAATTCTACCATTCTTGCGTGGATTATATCGATTCAGTCTGCCAACCGGAATGGAAAAAAGTCATTGTGTAAGTATCAGAAGTCATGGCTATTATAACAATACTGACACATATAACATCACATTAGTGAAGAATGTAAGAAGTTGTAACCATCTACGTACATTTATAGTAATTAAAAGGTCGCGTTTTTTAGAATTCCGGAATCGCATACACATTGATTTTATTTAATATTCAAAAAAGGGTAAAATATATACTTTTAATAGCTTCAATCTTATTTATAGAGGACTATCATAATGACTCTATAGATTTTGATTAAAATTACCTAAATTTTTAGATACGACCTTCAATATAGCCAGATTTGTGTCAGTAGCTAAATATTTAAAAAATCAGTCAGCTTCAAAATTAATTTTCCTACAATTTGGAGATCCGTACAATCTGCATTATAAATATTTTTTGCCCTTATTTGTGGTGTGCGAGCCAACTAGCACATTTGGCAGGATTTATTTCGATGTAATTTTTAGACGTCAATTTTTTAAGGGTTTTTAAAGTTGAATAATTTCGAGGAAGTTGCAGGCTAATTAGGACGACATTCCTATCATAATTAATGCGACGATATTTTAACCATATAAAAAATAACAAGTAAAAATTTATATATTTGTTAAAGGTACCTGTTAATTGCAATTTTAAGTAGGAGTCAAGACAAAAGATATACTTTTCTTGTACCTATTAATGCTTAATGAAACGGTTCTTGTCAAAAATTTGTGATCACGTACAATATTAAATCTATTGTCACAAAGAATTTAAATAATATACTCGACTGACAATTGAAAACGTTGTTTTGTCATCCTTTGAAGAAGTCTATGATGATTCTATTTGAAATCTGCTTTAGATTTCAAATAGAATCGATCAATTTTTGTCTTTATCTGACATTATTCAAGTTTTCTCGAAAAAGATTATTGTGTTAGTACTGCCTAACCCTCCAAGTGAACATTTTTTGAGAAAGTCATCTTTATTCTATTTGAGAGTTTTGAGTTAAACGTCGCCATAAACGAATTATAAATCAATTGTGTTATGGATATTTTACGGTGATCGGTTGAGTTGTTTGCATTAAGATTGTTTCTCCAAGAGATTATGACAAGTTTTGATGCTCCCCGAGGCAATATGGATTCATTTTGATATGAATTTTCTATTAAAGATGGAGTGACATACATATTCAAAAAATCCATCTGAATTCCATTTAATCCATGACTGATACTTTTCTTGCTTTATAGACAGCAAAAGCCACCTCATTAAAGAGTAATATTGAAATCAGTGTAAAGATTCCACTGTCGGAAATATTACGCGTTGTATCATTGTTTAACACTTGATTTTATGGTATTGTCACTGTTTGTAAATCAGTAATTTTATCTATTAGGTTAATTATAGGTTTCGTATTATTTGATACTTTTTTAAAAGTGTATTATTATCAGTTGATGGTCGTTGAAAACTTTGTTTGTTTGAGGTTGTAGGCAGGAATAAGGAGGGTTCGATATGTGATGCAGAAGATTCACACTTGATGGGTTCTTCCTTAGTTACTACTCAAAGACACTGCTTTTGACTCCATCTGTATAGATTCTAAGCTGCTTAATTCTTAGTTGTAAAGGTTAATGTGTCACCTGTAGGTTTCCTTTTTTCAATCAGACATTCATGGAGAACATAATAAAACTATATAATCCTCGCTTCAATTAAGGCTGTTTCTATTAAATCAAAGTATATAATATTGGCTAAATCAGTATTTATAATTTCTTTTATATCAGTGAGTGTTTAGATTGTAAATTATACTTTTTTCATCTTTACGGACACCCTTTTTTTTTCTTGCCGATTGTCGTTCCTACATGCTTTGCTCAGCGTTTGTTAAATGAAATATACAACTAAAACATTTTCTGGTTCAAACCTTATTTAAGACGTTGTTTTTTTGCTTTTTGTAAGTCCCATCGAGGACGATCATATTTTAAGGAATATTGTGTAAGTTGATGGGTTCTGCATGATTAAGATTGAATTAGGATCCCGATGAAATAGTTAGCGATAGATCTGTTAGTGAAAAATTTATATTCATGTAATGCAACCAAAAATAAATCCAATATATATATATATATATATATTTATATTAACACAGCTTTAATGTCTTTAGAAAGCACGCACATACCACGTAATTGCATTAAAATTTAGTATTACATATATATATATATATGCGCGTCGCTAACAAGGTCCTATGTTAAAGTTGTATGATTGTAAGGTATTATTATTTAATATAGTTTTAGCAGAGTATATGAATTTGTTGTTTACATATAATATTATATGCTTGAGAATTAGTGGAGAGATTTACACCAAAAGTATTTTTTTTCCTCAATGGCGTAATTGTGCTTGAAATGTTTTGTATAATGATATCTGAAGGAGACCGTTTCAATACTTTAGTAATAATATCACCATACTCCTCAGACAAAACCATGTCAGATTTATTTCTAGAAGACGCAGTAACACCCGTATTATTATCAGCAATAGCAAACATATAAGAAGTAATGATATTAATTTGTTTAACTTGTCGCGCAGCAGCCTACTCTTAGTGACTTCTGATGCGCGTTTATACAGTTTTGAGGCTAAATAAGTCATTCTAGAGATTTGTAATGAATGGGCTAGATACAGGACTATAATGTAGCAAAATTCAACCCCCATATCAAACACACTAGTTGTAAATATAGCAGAGTCGTGCGTATGCTGTTGAACTTGTTTTATCATCATTTAATAATTAACTTTAGTTTTTAAAGTCAGTATTAAGTTGTAGAAGTAATTGTGAAATATTCAGAGATATTAGACAGGTTAAAATGTATTTTAAATCATCTGTCTCTGAAGTGACCTTGACCTAATTATAGACTCAATTACCATTAAGCAATAGATTTCCAGCATCATCATAAAAAATCATACACGAATTTTTTTAAGGAGATGCCAATTTTAGAAATGTTGATAATTCTTGATTTCTAATTAAAATACAGACTTCAAAATATCACGAATTTAGCATTATCACTGAAAATCTCAACTGGAGATTAGCATTCACTGATTTTGCCACAGAACAACTCATGGAATTGCTTAGCAAAGAATTTGGATAGAATTCTAAGAAGTTTTCAAACTTAAAATTTGGCTTTCTGTGAGAGAAATTCTTTGATTATTGAGCAACGCGTGCATCGCCATTATGTCGCACGGGCTTATTTTGAACATCGTAAATCTTAGAACTAACACTTTTCTTACAGTCGCAGGTACGCTTATTTTCACCAACATACTCGGCTAAAGGTGATAAAAGGTGTTAGTGAACTCAACCAATATCACGGGCTTTTATACTTTCATCAATGATAAAAATCGACTTATTGTAGACATTTTTATGCGATTCTATTATTCAAACTCACAATTGCTTGCATCAATAGCAGTGAAAATATACAATAAATGTAACAAGATAAAATGAGCTAGCTACAACTATGTCTAAAAAGTCGAATATAATTTCTGAATTTAATCACCTTCTAATTTTCTCTAAAAGTGTTATCAAACCAAAAAAAGTTAATACAATAAAATTACATATTTTATTTTTACAGTTGAAACTTCATATTTTATTTTTACATTTGATTCAATTCCAATACAGAATTATTGTTAATTTATTCTATATAATCTGACACCAAGCTTGATCTTATGTTATTTACGTGCAGAAAAAATCAACAATGATAACAATAATTCTTGATAATTTTGAGAACATTTCTACAATAATTTTTTAAATTTATGCTTCAAATTTGATATATAATATTTCCTAGATACATACTCAGCAAATAACCTTAATAATAAGCTAACAAATGAAGAAAATACCCACTTATATATGCCATGTATGGATTTCTTTGCGATAAAATTATTACTTGGTAATCGAAGCAATATTTGTTGTCAATCGGTTTCTATTGTATCTGCGTGTTTGCCGTCAGACGCAACTATTTCCACATTATGATTTACTGGACATAGTATAAGCTAGGCAATATTTCATAAACTTTTGCCCAATCAGTGAGAATTACAGTTCCTATATATAATCTAATGTCACAGTTTCCTATGTTATCCGAAAGAATGTATTGTTGGATAATTGGAATGAGGGTTCCTTTGTTCAATTTGAATAAAGAAAATTCTCTTAGTTTTATTCAATGCCTCCAAGCAATTATTGCTTATCGACTCGCCTTTAATATCTGTTATATTTGCTGCGTTATATTTTAGTTTTACCAATTTTCAAAACGACGCTTTATTCCAAAAAAAAATATAGAATGTTAAAAAAAAACTATAAACTCCTAGTCGACTTCTAATAGAACATAAAAAATATAACGTAACTTTTTATTCCACTCAATGAGAGTATGCTCCGATTTAATTTACAACATTTTTGAAACTATTGATTATTGCATTTATTGCATTTATTCATCTACATACACATAATTAATAGCAGTATATCTTTATGTAAAATTATAAAATATTCTACCCCTAGTTTGAGATTCGAATTTACGGAATTGTATTATACTAAAATCTATTTTCGATAGAAGCTATTGTTGCACCTCCATAGAACTTTGTTTAACTTACAGCAATTTTCCTTATACATGGATACAATGACGCCAGTACAGCATCCTCATTTGCCTGCTCTATCCATAAACTAATTTTGTTTTAATAAAAAGTATATGAGAATTTTTATGCAGATGCACAATTTCAAGAGTATATTTAAAAAGAAATCTCTATTTTACTATCACGTCGCTATAGCTATAGCTATAGCTATAGAGTAGCGAGGATGATGCGACTGGGTTACAGCACGACTGATGGAGTTTTCGTAGTTAACGTAGAAACTTATTAGCATAAAAAGTTTTTAGTTATATAACAATTTGCTGTGACATGTGTATTTATCAGTTTTTTTATTAATAAGCAAAATATTTAAATAAGAGGAATTTAGTAAATATGATCTTTAACTATTGTTTCGTTAGAAATGTGTCGTTTAAAATGCGCTCGTATGGTATTTTTTAATTAATATCATCAATTACGTTGCAATCCACATAGGTAGATAATTCAACCCTATATTTTTTTAAACCTTTTAAACTTTAATGGCGAGTACAGGATCTTCTCACATGATTAGGAAGTAATGAAAAAACTAGTTCATTATATATAGAAATAGTAAAACAATTTAAATAATTATATATAGAATATTTTCACATCTATTGACGGTTTTTCTATTATATATGATCGATCAGACTTCGAATTGAGTCATAGACGCCATTTATGCGTACGCTACATGTTATACAGTAAAAAGCGTGTGTATTTGTTCCGCATGCGCATTCATTTTCTAATTTATATAAAAAATATATCATCGTTTTAACTTTATTTACAGTAATGAAAAACCTCTTAAAAATAAGAAAAAATATGTTAAAAAATAAAACACAAAAAGTATTGAAAATTTTTCGCGCAAGCGTACTAAATTCCACCGGACGTACATTTGAGCCAAAATTATTTCATGAATTATATATTTTTATATAACTAAAACAATAATTTTTATAACCAAATATTCCTATCTATAGAGTCTTTATTGACTAATGAATCTATTTCTAAATCTATTAATCATTAGATAATATATCAAGTAATATTATTTTATTATTTAAATAAAAGTATATTTGTTTGTGAATATTATTTTATATGATCAAAAGAGTGTAAATTCTCTAAAAAGTTATATACGAGTCGAAAAATTTATGATAGTTTTCATAACATATGATATTTTATAATGTATGATGAAGTTACAAAATACTTGATAACTTTCTGTATATTTTATTTGAATATTAGGACAACAAAGTTACAATTAAGTTCCTTTTTTAATGATTATATATTATTTTAATTTCAACTTGAAGACCTAAGTAAAGAAAGATGACACTTGAAAAAATAGAGGAGGGTGTAGGACATTGAGTAGAGTATAATCCATAAAGATTAAGTAAGTTATATTTATGTAAAATGGACTAATTCACTTAATGCTAATAGTGAAATTATGTAATTAACATTTACACGACTCAGGCAAAAAAATAAATATATTAATTTTAATTTTAAAAATTAACGAAATTTTATAAATAAAAGCTACTTACAATAAATTATATTTTGAGATAACAAAACCCTTTTGTAGTTTATTATTAAAATCAAATGATAAACAATAATAAATAAAAATATTATTTTTTCTTTAACATAGAAATATGAAAATTCTTTAAATGCCAGCAACAGATGTTTGGTTCACTTCTTTATATTAACTAAAGAGTATTATTTCTTAAAGAATAAAATAATTTTACTAATAGCAGAAAATATAATCAATATTTATATAAGAAAAAAAATTATTAATTTAATCGACAATATAGTTAATCGTAGGAGAAGAATGTCGATTTAATTAGAAAATAATAGAATTAATAGTAGATTCCAAAAAATTCGTCAATTCTTTGGAATTCATCGGATATCAATTACTCTTCACGCATGTTCCCAGATTAGAGCAAACCTACACATTTAAAGAATCGAAATATATAAAACTTCAAAAATAAAGCTATTTATATAACACAAATGATATTGTTACCGTTCCACTGGGGCACGCTGGGCAGACTGTTTTACGAGAATCAGCATTATCGCATACGCCATTATAACAGATCTGTAACTAATTTAATATATTACTTATAAGTATAATATTACCTTATCTTGATCACAACTATAACCGTTTGGTGCAAAGAAGAGTGGGTCACGCATTGTGCTATTATAGTTAAATATAAAATTTGTATTGTATCATTGGAGTGTTACTAGCATTTTATTGCAACTCCACGAGAAACAAGTGAAATTGAATAGTAAGTTTTGTCATAACGTTCGTCTATATTGCACCATACGAGTGAACAAGGATCCATTCTAATACATAATTTAAAAATTAGATATATATTTTTTTTAGTGTATGAGATGTTACGCAGATTGACAAAATGTTCTCGTCACACCACTCATTTCTTCAGGTGGTTTATCACAAGATCCATCCTCTACAAAATAGTTTGCTGTATTTTGACACTCTTGAGAATATCTGACTCCAATAGCTATTAAAATAAAGTGAGAACAAATTTCGCTAAAAAATAAAACTAACATTTAGGGAACATTCTTTGACAAACTCTATCTTTATCTGAACATATACCATCAAAACACATGCCCTATATAATTTTTTTAGTTAAATAATAATTTCTTTAAATTTTGATAAATATAGTTATTTTTATTAAATATTTTCATTCATTCATAGAATTAATATTACGAAATTTATGCATTGATTATGAATATTCACCTTTAACAACAAAATTTTTATAGCGGAATATTTAATTAATAGTCTTTTATGTAAAGAATCACGCTTCTTGAAATACTATAGCTCAGTGAATATAATACAGCTTCTTATATACTATATTATCGAGTATGTTAATAGTAAGTTATGAAATAATAACAAATTTTTAAGTAAGATCATAAATTGCACGTTGCATCATCTTAAAGGAAATCGTGATTATAATTTATAAATGATGCTAGTTATCATACCTAGATATATTCCTAACTATTTGTAAACTTAAGTCTATATTTTATAAAAATATTATTCTAATTTATTACGTATACTATAGAGATCAAAATTTCTTATATTTATTAAGCTTAAGAGAATAAATTGGTCTCAGAATATATGATTATAATATTTTCATTATGCTTACGTATCGTCAGAAGATTATTAAGTGATATTTCTATAATTATCATTACAATTAAAAGTTGAAATATACCTTCAAAGTAATTTATATTTTATACTAATTTCCTAACATAAATTCTTGTATCAATTGATTTCAATAATAATAAAATTACTATCCATATTATGAAATCGTTATATATGTCTGATATAAAAAGTATCTATTAAAAATATTTCAATATCTCTTTTATTTGTGATAATATTGAATAATTAAAGTTGCTACACGATTACTATTTAGTTATTGAATTGATTTGATTTAATTTAATTTAATTCAATTAAGTGTTATTAATGTAAAAAATGAAGTTAAAATAAAAATATATTTGTACGATAACTGTGAGATATATATAGAATTTAATCATGAATTACTTATTATTATTTAGTTTTCAAGAGCTAATTAGGTAGACAGAAGGAAACTTAATCAATTTCTCATTACAATAATAATTTATTACAAAATTGAGATCTCGCACCTTTATTTACGTACTTAAATAAAAACATTTTTACACAAACTAGGCTAAATATACTTAGACTTATAATAATTATGAAATTAAAGATATAAGAAATATACACCTTGATGTATTTAATATAAATGTGAGATATTTTAATAATTTAAAGTAAATTTTTTAAATTTCACATTTGTTAATATTACGTTATTTCCACAGGGTTTTCCGTCATACGCGTTTAGATCCATTGGACACTTTAAAAAAATGATATTATTAAGTGTTATTATCGATCTTTAAATCTACTTCTGCACTAGAATCTGTACATGTCTCAACTAAACCACATTCACTTTCTGCTTTTCTGCATATCTTACCCGGGAAAACTAATGTAAAAATATTAAATAATAAAATATATATGATTTTATAGAGGTATACTTGACAGTTTGAACAACAAGTTTCTTCAGAACATACAGCACCCTCCTTGAGCTCACATGTAGTATAATCACAACATTGAGATGCTCCACGAATATCACACGTCTAAAGTATGATTATTCAAAAAAATATATTTATATTAATCATAGTAGAAATTTTTAATTGAAAGTTAATTAAAATTTAAAATAGCGCTATATACCCTCTTTAGTACCACAATCACAGCTACCTGCAGATTTACCAGGGACGTAAACACCATCACCACAGGTATCACGTCTACTTGACATCTTTTTACATATCTTATTAACTTTTTATTACACACTACAAAATTACTGGCGAGCATTCCTGCAAACATTCGAAATTTTCCAAAAACATTTGTTCCATTGAACATGTATGGAAAGGTGGAGAATTCCCGGTATCATCCCTATAAAAAGGACACCAGTAATTTTTAAGAGCTCATATTTAAAAAAAAGTACCATGGGCTTATTGAAGTGGTCATTATGCACACATCATTTTGTAATGCACATCTGCATCCTTCTTCGCCATCAACAGCGTGTCCCATATTTAAATTATGGCCAATTTCATGAGCTAAGGTTAGACCAATGGCTATATCATTGTAATTTAGCTTCTTTCCTGCCTATTACACATTACATAAACTACCGTTAAAATTATTATATAAATCAATGGTTCTTATTTTTAAAAATTTTATTATTCATAAATAATTTTTTTATAGAAACAGAGCATCACTGTAATATATTTAGAATTCATCTAATTGATAGAGTTGATTGTTAATGAGTGATTTTTTAATGAACAACTTATAATATCATTTTCAAAAAAAAGTTTTAACTAAGCGTACGACTTCTATTAAAGAATTTTGGAGTATTTTTTAAAATTAATTCTTAATGAAGTCTAAGATAATTATAGTAATATTCATTCAAGACGGTCATATTATTTGGAGTGAATATACCAATTGTTATATAAATTTATAAAAAATAAAATAAGAGTATTTTAATAGTTATCATTCATTAAATTCGACATGAATATAAAAAATATCTATAAATTGAATCATACGTGATGTCCTCGCTCTCTAATAATAACTATTTATAAAAACTGTTCAGATAGTGATATGTTAACTAATTTTATTACTATTTATTTTTAAGATTAATTAGTATTAGTCGTAGTTTGATGTAAAAATTTATAAGAATAATTTCAAAATTTAACTGACTAGTTAATAATGCAAAATATTTCGATAGAATTCACCATGAATTCCCTATGTCACAAAATGTAAGTAAAAAGAATTCATATAAACATTAACTTATTTTGCCACTTTTCGAAATTATAATATAAATTAATTCTACTAAAAAATTAGGTGCGGTATATTTTACGACATGAAAATAATTTCTTTATATACAATTCAGCGCATCCCCCCTTACATAAATGTTAAATATAAGTATATATAGAAAAGACAAGAGCTGTGTAAAAATTTTGTAATATGATAGTTTCTAATACAAAATAATAAGCACATATTTAAGATCGTTATTATAAATTACGACTTTTCTGTTGCTAAGGATATCTCATTTACTTTTGATATATTATTAAATTTTTCATCAAAATTATATAATCTCATTATTTAGTACAAAAACAATTATGTCATCTTTAAATTTTGCAGAAATAATGAAATATATTGTGAGACTATTATAGTTGATTATTTACAACTGTAATATGTTAACCATGCATATCGGAAGGATTAATTTAATCCTCTGAATTTTATGCATCATTAACTTTTAGCGGAATCACGTGCATTTTAGGCGTGAATATTAAATTACATAATTTATCTACTTACATTTTATAAAAATTATACTCATTTTCGTATTACATAGAATGAATATAAATAATACGCTAACATAATACAGGGAAATTCTTGAGAAGTCCTAATATATTAATTTTATAGAAATCTAATTATATAACTACCATAATGTTGAATTTTGTTTATTTGCAATAATTCTATAAAAATACAGATGCTCTAGGATAAAATCTAAAGAATACTATCTGTCGAGGCAAGAAATAATCAATTAGTGGTAAACTATTAACCGTAATAATTGATGATAAAAGTATATTATAATTTTTATAATATATTAAGTTATATATAAGATTTATTTAAAAAAATCTAACATAACATAAAAAATGTGGCTATTCATTCATTAGTTTATTATTAGTTTCATCTGATTCTGACACGAAAAATATATTTTTTAAAAAAATACTTGCTAAATTAAAATGTTTGAAGCTACTTTCATTGATAGTTAATTTGAGAATATTTGGCGGTGTAAAAACAGAATTATATTACGAGTCATTTAATATGCAATATTTTCTAAAGATTTAGAAAATAATGACAAAATTTAAAAAGCAATAACTCAGTTGGGTTTTAATTGAAGTAATTTTTCTAAAAGTTAATAATTGAGTGTTATAATGATTTTCGATTAATAGAAAAATAAGATTAACTTTAATGTGCAAAAAATAATAAATCTTGATATTTTTACATACTCCTAGTTTTAATAATAGTACTATTTTCTATTTTTTTAGATAAATTCTTCATGATGATTAAATATTTTACGAAATCATCAAGTTTTTATATGTAGTCAATAATAATTTATAAAAATTTTTATAGATTGTTATTTCATTGAAGTTTAAGAAAGTATAACTAGTTTAATATTGATTTATTTTCAAACATTTCTTAACTTTACTTGTACAACAGTTAAAGCATAACTTGTACACATAGTACCATAATAACCTTTTCCAACAACATTCTCTTCTGTTGGCTCCATATCACTTAAATATTTGTTTACATAATATTAACATATAAACTGATAAATACACTAATAATGCATAAGCATCAGCATTATGTCTGGTATTTGGACTGGAAATATAATTTGCAAAATCAACCATTATTTCTCCGTAATCATTTGTAATATTGAAAGGATCACCTTCTTTGAAAAAAATTATTCTTTTGACCCGTAATTCAATTCTATGCCAAGCAAATACCTAAAAGTATTTTTTATGAGTATTCATATTTAATGAATGGAGTTTTATTGAATATTAAATTAAACTTTTGCAGCACTTGATAAAATGCCATCAATCCTTCGACGGAATTGTCTTCTTTCTTTACGTGTTTTAACCTGAGATTAAAAATTAATTTTATAAGGAATTTAGAAAATATATATTTTTTAAATCATTTGGAATAATAACAAATTTAATTTGAAATTACAAATACGTTTGACACGAACAAAATAATATCAAGACATAATATATTAGGACTCATAATAATGTCATCTTTATTCCTCCACTCTAACTATATAAGGTTTTTTAGTGATTATCAACTTACATATTATACTTCATCTGATTTAACTATAATTAAAATATTACACTTTGTAAATAAAACAAATAAGTATTTTTATTAAAATATTATACAAAAGGAACTTAGTATAACAAACAAAGGTAATAACGTAAACATATTTTATTATTCTAGATAGTCATTGTTTTATTCATATTTTATATAATTTAATTTTAAATGATTCAATGTTGGTCGTTTTGGCATACTTGAAGTTAAAATTACCATCAGGAGGATTTTCCAATGTAACTATTACCCTACATTACTCGAAACAAATTTGGTTTATAAGAAATCAAAATCATTTTATTTGACATTATTATTTTTTAAATTGTTGTAATATATCAATTAGTTTTAAATAAATTAGATTCAATTTATTACACTCCATAGTAACTAAAATATATAAAATTAAAAAATTAGAACTAAAAATTCATTAATTTATGCAGATGAATTGGGAAATTAAATCACTATGTAACACTAAAAATAAGAAATTAAATCAAATAATTACAAAAATGAGTAACTAGCTACTTAAGGGTTAGTATATACAAAAAATTCAACTATTATTTTGGAATTAAGTCTTAAGAAACTATGTATAGGAACAGATGAATAGTCGTTCTAAGTTACGCAAATTAGCAGCATTCTTTAGAATAGATTAATTGATTGATTAATCTATTCTATAATTGAATTCATTCAATAATAATAGCAACTTAAATAGTTCTCTATGCAGACCTAAAAATATTATAGCATGTGATGTAAGAATTAAAATGAGCTCAGTCTATAAGTGAGGTGGGAAACCTACATCCATTAACTAATTACTGTGTTGATCGCATTAGTCTGTAATCACAAATAATAAATAC
>NW_027255085.1:0-45734 GCF_042242105.1 Pempheris klunzingeri
AGAGATAAAGAGAATGCTATGAAAACGGCACGTGAAATCAAGTAATGAAGGTTTACCAGATTAAAATTCGTAAAAAGGATTAGTCTTAATCTTGTTGAAAAAACAGAGAAAATGTCAAACTACTAGTAAATTGCTTAGAAATCTCAATATAAGTTTTCAAAAATTTTTTAAAAAATATTTCGTCTGTATATAAGAGATGTCCCAGAGTACACTGTGCTAATTAATGTTGATAAACACTATCAAAATGATGTTAATACCTTGCCTATATTTTTTTAACTTTTATTATTTTATTTAAAAATTAGAAAGTAATAATATACACATTGACGATGCATATTTTTCCTACTTTATATTTATTGTAGATTTTTTAATTTAAAAACTATTTTATTTGCTACAGATATTCATATGAAATATGGCGAAATTTGCTAAAATTTTGATTATTTTTTCTAATGTTACCTTTCTAATAAAAGTAAGTTGACTCAATAGTTATAAGTTTATTAAAAATTATGAAATAAAGCATATTTGAAGGTTACTTTGTTATTGGGTATATATCTTCATTGTTTTCCGGACCGTCTCGGCTAGAATAGTGTGACGGAACATATTTTCTTATTTTAATGATTTTTTATCATAAAATCATTTTCAAAGGAAAAATGATTCGATAAAATCAACTATTACTGTTAAAAAAGATTATATTAATGAAACTGGGAGCGAAGAAGGGTCCCGGGTTAAACGGATTACGAAACATTTTAATCGAGTTAAATTGAGCCTGAATCTATTCGCTTCAATCATTTCTTCTGTAAGAATTGCAGTCAGTTTTTGAGAAAAAAAATTAATCAAAAATATCTTGATGTCTTTATCATAAACAAAATAATATTTCGTTGAAAAGTGGAAAATATATATGAAACACAAAGTTCCATTTTTCTACTTTTATCAGAATTTACTACTATTGGAGCATAGCGAGGTCAATATTTCGTACTGTAAAAGAGCTTGATTTGAAGAAGAAAACTATTATTACCGGGTTCCAGCATTTAAGAGATGTTTGCTCGAGATTTCTTATAAAGTATAATGATAGAATTAGTGGTGATGGCCATATCGTTCAAATAGATGAATCTTTGATTGCGATGGAAAAATGTAGTATTGAAAGCTGCTCAGGAAAAGATATGGTTTTGGTGGCTACGATGTGATGGATAAAGTTAAATTTCTTGTTATTGCTGAAGATAAAACTCACAATACACTTTTATGTTTCATTATAATATACATTATGGTGTAGTTTTTATAATTGTTTAAATTCTTCGCAAAATGAAGATCAGAGAATTACCCCGGATTAAGAAGGACCCTTTTTCGCCACATGTGCCAAATTCATTACAAAAGAGAGAATTAGCGATAATTGTAGCTAATTAATGTTGCTAAAATAAGACATAACATATTAAGAAAAAGTTTGTAGAAACGTTATATTATCTTTCAGAAAATAAGTTAAAGAAGAAATTCACTAAAAAACTACATTATTGGTGCACTTAAAAAAATATTTATTGAAATTTACTTACGTTGCACTATGCTAATCTTGTAAATTGTTTTTTCCGAAGATTTTCAGCAAACTATAAATCATCGATTTCAAATTTTTTGAGATATATTTTCGTGATTGGATCCCAGAACAAAATAAATTTGTATTTTCTTTCAATTATGAGAATATCAAGAAAATTTTTATTTGAGTGAAATTATTATGGAGTATAGCGGTATTTATTTTTAGTAGATAAATTAAAGAGATTAGCATAACTTAGTATAAATAAATTTCGTTGAATATTTTATATTCAACGTAAACATATTTTTAGTGGATTTCTTCTTAAATCGGTACTTTTAAAAGTACTATAATTATACAGTAAATCTTGGTTTTTATTGTCTCAACTCTATTTTTATTTACTTTTTATTTTGTTTTAAATGAAATCGAATGATTGACTATCTCTTAGCTTTTTTAAGGTAGCTTTAAAATTGTTGTACCAATCCCAGGAATCTTTCAAAATTTGTTGTTCGAGATTCAGTTTTTCGAATTTTATTCTTTTTAGAATAATTCTCGAATCGTAGATATCGCTTGAAAAATATTTGTATATTAGCCTATATCACTAACAATCCATATGTCTCAATTTACTAAAACTTTTTCATGCTAATATTTAGGTTTACAAATCGGAGACTCGTCGATTTGAATTATTATTCTATGTCCTCCGATTCTTTCTTTACATAAATCAAATTACTCAATGTAATCTTCACTACCAAAATCTCTAATTCACAAACTGTACTGTCGAAACTTGTTGGTAATCTTTTCTACAGTTTTCGATGCAGCATGTGGACATTAGAAACTAATAAACACATCAATACCGAGACTTTCCTTAAAGTATGCTTTGAATAACCAAAAAATGCCTTTTCAAATTGAGATATTTTTAGCATATAGGGATTTTTAATAAATATATATATATATATATCAATAATCCACTCTTTTTTAAAAGCATTGATTCGTTGCAATTATCTCACATTCTCTCGTTGGTAATTAAGTCTTTGTAGCAATAATAGTTTTTTTGTGTCATCCTTTTTTTCAAAAAATTTTTCTAATAATGAAATTATCAACATTATTACAAGTAAGCTAGTTTGCGCTATGCTTCCGACTTTCCCCGAAAAAAAGACGAAGAGTTAAATTTGATTGTAAATTATCCTAAATTTATCACGGTATTTTGGTCTTATGAGATGTATGTTACTTTCAAGTTATTATTTATATTATTATTATAATAATATATAAAATATGGACCATAAGCAATTCTGCTTTTAGGATTTTTCAATGAATTCTTACACAGAGTATTTTCGAGGTGAGTTAAATATACAAAATTCTCGTAGTCATGCAATTTTTTTCTTTTTTCAGAAATTTAGGCAGGTAAAAATTCTATCTAATTTCATTTACAAATTTAATATTTGTGCTTGAAAAATATCTGGTTTCACCTTCAACTATTGAAAAATTATACTTCTTAGTTGTAAAAGAATAATTTTAGATTTCGGATAATTTTGAGAGACTCCCAAATAGCGTTTAGGTCTAGAATGTGCTTTTTTCTTTACAAAACTCTTAGAACCAATATAATCAGTGATATAGAATTAATTTAGATTTTAAGGAAACCATTAGATGGTAAATGATATCCTTAAATTTATTCCTGTCTATTTTAATAAACTCTACCATTTCTTCCCATGAATGCTGCTGATTGATAGCAATAACGTTATTTACTCTTTATTAAAAAAACCTTTAAATTATAAAAAAATAAACATCAGAGATTTTTGCATATTAAATATCGCTGCGTAAAGCTATTTGGCTACATTAATTCTTTATATTAACATGATTTGGATAATTCTCGTTTCTAAATAAGTAGTAGAGTTTTTCTTCGCATGAAATAAAATAAATTATGCAAGTTGAATTTTTATTTGATTTATTTAAATATTTTACTGTTAGATATAGTTTTAAAAAAAATCGTATTGTAAAATTTTAATGTTGTATTTATTATTAATAGCATTAATTATTAATGTTGCAATAAATTCCTTCTTAGTTAAATATGCAAAAAATCAACCATGGAAGTGTTAATCACTGTTTACTAAATTATTTTATCAATACTATTTGAGATATTAAATTATTATCAGGAGTTAAAATAGTTTAAAAACACCATCGTTTTTTCTAATACATTAGAATTAGTTTCTCATTTATTGGATTACATGTTATAAGGGTAGGTTAGAAAAGGAATGCGATTTTATAGACTTAAAAAAAAAATAAAAAAATGAATACTAATAATCGCAATCACTTATTATAAGCTAATTAAATTACCACAGAATCTGTATTAATAACGAACTATTAATCGTTTGTGAATTATATAAATATGTTGTATCATATAGATCTATTTGTATGATTATAGATCTTATATTTTTTAATCTCATAAAATAAGCACACTAACTTAAACTTTTATTAGTTAATTAATGATTTTATATAAAGATGCTTATAAAAATTATTATTTTTACATATAAAATTATTGTACGAAAAAAATTCATCGTTACTCTATATTAATGATAGTTTTTTTTATTATCATATCGATGGCTTAGCGATATAGAAAAGATCCTACCAACCCTTCTTTTAAAATTTTAAGGTTTTTTTCCACAAACTTTTTAAGTCTTATGTGTTCTTAAATCCGAAATTTGTATAAGCCCTGTGATAATTTCATGTTTCTATAAAAAAACTATAGATCATGCTGGTAGTGGAAGGAAGCTTGATGGTAGGGCGAAAACGAATGCTGATTCACTGAGAGTTAATCCTTGCCTCATCGAGGTGATTCTCACAACGCAAACTCTTGAGAAGCATATATATTAGGCGTGGTTCGCCCTAAATCGAGGATGCTCAGATGGTAAAAAAAAACTACACTGTCTTAGAATAATAAACCAGAGTCCAATGATGCGCGGCATAATAAATGACTTTAATGCGATGCCTACAGCTTTTAATAAAAAACGTCTGTAAAACTTAAGCAAAAAGATGCCTTATTAGTAATATTTTAGTAAACTCCATAGCTTTATTGCGAATTTGAGACTCGGAAACTCCTATTTTTTGGTATTTTGCGTCAATTTCTCCTGGATAAGTAATAAAACTTGGGTAATTGTATGGTACTATAAAAAAAATAGAGATCATCCTGATAGTAGAATGGCGCGTGGTGAGAGTGTGAAATCGAGTGTTGATGCACTTAGAGCTAGTTCTACTTCCGTCAAGACGATACCATTTAGCTAACCTGCGAGAAATAAACAGAATAGAGATGGTCACCACAAAATACAAATATTGGTAGGTTAAAATACTACACCGCTGCAAAATAAAAAAATAGAGTCTAGTGATACGAAATTGGATGAGTGGCTGTGCTGAGTTGCCTACAGTTTACAATTAAGCGAGTTTAATCAAACATGAATTTCGCAGCCTAATTTGTTGCGCTAAGGGTTACACTTTGTAAGTAGAAAGATATTTTTTTCTATATGACAAAAAAACAATTTTCCAAGCTACTTGAAAAATTGAATTTAAGCGTCCAATTATATATCATAAATTTGAGCCTGGATATAGAAAGTGTTATAATACTTATGGTAGTAGTCACTTTTTGTTTTTAACATTTTAAATTTCATATCTAGTGCTGCTTTATATATATATATAAATAATGATAAACTATATCTATATTTTTATCTTGATCAATTTGACCATATAATACTTATGAAAAATATATGGGTAATTTGGTGCTATAAAAATGGTATATTTTAATATCATAAACTACTTTTATACCTAATATGATAATAAATTTAAAAAGGTTTTTATAATATTCAAAACAACTGCAGTTTCGATTTTTAAAATAAATAGATTCTTATCTTTTATTATTCTCCAGGCTTTATTTTAGGATAAAAATCCTTGATAGTTCATAGATTTTATAATCAGTCTAAATTTCTCGACACAAAAGCATTTGAGCATTGTGCAAACTTTATTAATCAAAGTGGAATATACACAAATAAATGTCAATAATATTTCCTATAAACATTCCTTAGAATGTTTTTTATATGAATTTTAAAAAGTTGGGCTATTACTTATAAGGACATAGCTTTTAATTGCTCAATAAAATAAAAATTAGTTTAAAAACTAATTTGAAAAAAATACATAGACCTTAGTAAACTCTACACGCTTTCTTAAATGTACAGTCAACAATTTAAGCAATTTATTTTTTTTTATTAGACGAGTTTGATACATGAGTTAGTTTAAAATTCTTACACTAACAGTTATATCTAGAGACGTTAAAACAAAGATTATCTTCACGTAGCATTTCTACTCTTAGGTCACAAATATTTGAAATTAATAAGAAACTAATATTCTGCTTTTTAATTTGTTATAATGTTCTTAAATATAGATTTATGCCGAATTAAAACGGCCAGGTATGAGTATTTTCAGATTTGGTAACATTTGGTATAATTTTGTATGTTTAATAAAGTTAATTCACAACGGCATCGTTGACTCTTGCATAGCATAGGAATTTCTAACTTTATAGACTGCATATATATATATATATATATATGCATTAAAATTTTTTTTTGAGAAATGTCACTTCTGAAACATGCTAACTATAAATCTCATTTGAAACTTCTTAAACTATACCTTTTATACTTCGTGATTGACCTCTCAATAAAAAAATTAAAATATTTTCATAATCTATTCAGGTTTTCAACCACAGATTTTTTTAAACTATAACAAATTATAGAATACAGGCGAAAAGTGTTTATATCAATATGAAAATGAATATAAAAATCATTCACTTTTTACTAGTACGCTAAACTTCCCAACAGAGCTTGCGCGAAGATTAAAAAATTAAACAGGCAATTATTTTATAAATAACAAAAAATTTTTTTAACAAAATTACATTTCATAAATTATGAAATTTGGAGAAACACTTGCGATGTGTTCTAGTTGAGCATCCGTTGCAAATGTAATTGTAATTGGTGGAATTGTGACAAAATTCACACCTCCTTTTTCTTGTTTTGTCGAATGTGATAAATAAATTTTTACATATATTTTGATTTGAATGAATTTATAAGCTTTGATTTTTTTGGAACTTGAAATAATTGACGATGTTGAAGTACAAAGAAGACTTTATGTATAGTATGTTCAAAAAGATCCACTGGAGTTTTCTTGTTTATAATTACTAACTTCGAAGAATTTATAATACACATGCTAATTCACGTGGTAAATATTCACAAATCCTTTTTTTTGAGATACTAATACTATAGTTGGCCATTCCATTGTCTACAAGATCAATACCACCAATGTATTTATTCTAACGATTAATCATCATTTATAGATCAATTTTGACTTCCTATTTTAATTTCTTATAGTAACGTTTTACTGAAGTCAAAAATAAGCTATTCAAATCATTGCTCATAACAATCACAGGGCTATTATTATTTTATTGAATGCGGATAATGCTACCTCCATCGTCATATTCCTAAAAAATCCCCTAAAATTTTTACAAAAAGAATTATATCTCTTTAGATGCATCCACCGATTCTATATGACCATATTTTATCAATAGCTATTTTATTTCATTCAGTATTTTAAACAAATTATATGATGAGAAAAAGTGGTCAAAATAAAATTCCACATTATCAAGTTCATCAGAAAAATTTAAGACAACGCCACCTCAATGTCCAAATTCCTTCTTAATTTTGTCCTATTTTCTACAGTAAAAAGTCTGGATATATATATCCAGTTTTAGATGACATCATACATACTTTTAAACTAAACTTTATGAGTTTAGACTAAATTAACATCTTCACTGAATAAAGACTGTAGTAAGATACCATTTGTTCATCGATTGATATAATTTTGTCATTATTATTTATATTATTGTTATTAGCGAAATGTGTATAACGTTTTTTGTTTAAATTTCTTTATTGGCACAGCTCTTTGAACAATTTCAACACCAACATCTTCCGCAGTTTCTCAATAAATTTTTTGCCTTTGAAGCTTACGTTACCCTGAAAGAATTACTATAAACTATGAAGCTAATCAATTCTGTAAGGTTCATATGGTAACTTTAATCGTTTTTTGCTTCGCATAAAGATTTGTTTACTTGACTACATTCAATAAAATGCAATCATCAACAAACTTTTTTAAAATTTCGTATGATCCTATTACAACTTGGGATAAAAATCAGAGCAATTTAATAACCTATACTTATCTTTTCAAAATAAAATATGTATTTGTTTGACACTTATATGCACAAAATTTTCTATGGATGTACCTTTTCCAATTTACTGCTTTATTATTTTATTTTAAAAAAGTGTCACCTGAATTATCCTGTAAAAATATTTCAATATGACCTGCAGTATTTGATAGGTCATTATAATTTATAACATTGTCACCAACTGGAATATGAATACCTTCTTTATCAGTAATGGCATCAACGTTACTAGGATTCAGCACAAAAATATATGTAGCATCTTTACTATATATCTGATCAAGTATTTCAACTGTATCGCTTAGCTTTATATATTTTTCAACACTCGTAAGATTTGAAAATTTTTGGAGGACTAGCGTGTCGTATATGACACACCAACTATACATAATTGTTTTTCGTTTGTATTTATTAAAATTCTTAAAAGTATATCACTTATGTTAAGTGCCATGTAATATCTAAGTAATATTATATTAAGAACCACCTAATGTTACAAGATTCATCGTAATCACGTGTCCCAGGAAGCTCGTACGCATTAATAGAACAATAAAACTATTGTAAGTATTTTCCGATGTATTTATCATTGCATAATTTATCAAAAATTTATTGAAAAATCATATAATTTTGTATTTGAAAGCTAGTTTGTTCTCTGCCAATATATATTTAAATTTCCAATGTGTCGTATATGACACGCAAAACCTAAATGGGTTAATATCAGTTAATAAAATGATATTTATCAACAGAAGCTATCACCTCAGCAGAATGTATGGTATATTTTAGAGGAAATCTACATGACTAAAATTAACGTATAATTTTAGTATAAACGATGATTTCTTTTTAAAAATATTACTACATTTGTAAATAATTCCCTTTTTAATGTAAATCATAATTTGAATAAATTATTGAATTCATTTTTGACTAATTGTTATAATTATATAGTATAAAAATTAATATATGGTTATAATATATTATAATGATAGAATATATAACTTAATAAAATTATTATTTCACTTTATTAAGAAATTATTATATCTCTCTAATTATTTCACTTAAAATATAGTCAGATGGTGAATATATTTTTCTAAATACTCTGTGCTTATTTATTATTTTACATATCACTGGATCATAAAAGTAAATTCGATTATTGAAATTTTCACAAATTTTATCTTAATATATTAATTTTTACTGATAATCATATATTATGAATTCCTAATATTCAATAGGAATCATTTTAATGCCAGAATTCATCTATTGTTTTATTTTTGCGATATCTACCGAGGTTTCACACTTTATTGAATGAAAATTTTTTCGCGCTATTAACCACTATTATATATATACATAATGATATATCTTACATTTATTATATTAATAGATACCACATACAATTGATATTTATTCATCAATTATTAGTTGAGACTTGACGAAAAATGTGGATTGGTTCGCTGTTAGTTATATGTATGTTATACCATTTCATTAATTAACAATTTATACATATTAATAGATATATATTTGATCCAAGTTATCGAATTAAATCCGGTAAATAGTAAGAATAATGAATTAATTAAAAATATGTTTCAATGTTTTGAACATCTTTAAATAGATACGATTAACAAGAATGGCTAATAGACAATTTCTTGCTGCTTTATACATGACTAAGAATTTACCATTATTTCAGTTTGATGATTATGTAATGTTTAGTATACTTAAATACTGCACTAAAAATATGTAATAGATTATTAGTATAACAATAATTGAATATAAAGTATTCGAAAATATAAATTTGTATTTTGAAATAGATGATATATGCCAAATATATGCCTTTTGTTATGGAAAAAGAGGTATATGTATATTGAAAACTAACACAATTATACATTGTTTTAGTAATATATTTCATTCCTCCTTATGAAACATGTATTCCATGTGTTGTAATATAAATTCTTACTTTTTACTATATAATACAATATTATATAGCTTGTTTTCTTAAAAACATGGAGTAGATTACATAAAAAATTTAATAAAAACTGGAACTCTTCCAATAGAATAATCAATGAAACCTTAGTAAATGATCATATGTCGTGTTCATTTAAAAATATAAATTACACAGGTAGAAAAAGCGAATCCATTTTTACTTAAAGCAGCGTTTTTGTCATGTGGGGATTTTGAGTATTGTAAGCCAGACATTTATAAAAAAATCCGCATAAAAAAAACCAAAAGTACTATACTCCTAATATAAATTAGATGATTCAAGATAAATTTTATGTAGAAATCAACTTAATCCCGAATAATATTGATAAAATTAAACGTGGAAATAATGCCACTAGAATGTTAAATAACAAAAACCATGTAAAACTATATTTTGTTCATACATAACGCTATTATATTACTTTTTTATTAGATCAAAAGAATTAAACATTGAATACGATAAAAAGAACACTAAATTACATTATAACCATTATTTCACCCTTTATTTATTACAATTATCATTATAGTGAGATACTTATTAAAACAGAATCCTGAATATTATAGAAAAACAATATTATTGCCATTATACTTTTCTTCGTGAGTGTATGATTCATTTCCATTATTATTAATTTGTCTCTATATAATGCTGCTAATTATTTTTTCAAACATACTTATATATCAATAGATATATAAGGCTGTTTTTTCATGAATATTATGGAAGACTTATTACTCGATAAGAATTACGGCTACATAATTAAATTTTTTAATAGCTTAATTATAGGAATATTACATTATAATAAATAATCTTCTTTCAACAGATTTACTCTATCTTTAAAGTAAAAAATTCATCGCCATATTTTTATAAGTTATAAATTATAAGTCTTGCACAATATTCTAATACAATGATCATTTTATATTAAAAGTTTCGTATTTGTATAGCTGTTTTCGTAAACTTTCGCCCATGACGTATTAGCTATCCAAATTTAATGCAATAAAAGACTATCACTTTACACTATTATGTTTGACCTTTATCTCGATATTTAAATTTTTGCATGATTTAAATCTGTCTTCAGACTTTTTAGATTCAATCCACTAAAAATTATAAAAAATAATATTTTTACAATTATATATTATTTTAATAAAATAAATAATAATTTACATATTTTTATAGTACTCAACTATGTAAGCATATTCGTTATGTGTGATGTCATTAGAAAAGTATAATGTCTTTTTAGAGTCGCATTTAACCAATATAGATAATAAAGTAATATTTGGTGTATTTATTACTGTTGTTTAATGTGCGTAATAGAAAACTATTCCAGTGGCGAGTCTGGCAGAATAGGAAGACTCGACAGATTTAACGAAAAATAGGCTACTTCAGGCGATTTAAGATGATTTATATGAGATATTTCCTCAAAGCACCAAATTACATAATTGAATAATTTTTTCTGCTTGAAATATAGTATTTGGTACTTTCTAAATTCAGTAGGACTAAGTGTGCTGGTGGACTATGAGTAAGTAAAGAATTATATGATTGATAAATTCTCAAATCTGTCAATTATTATAACTTTATGTAAAATTTTATCCACTAATAATTAACAAAGGATAATATGGTGCAGCTGTATACCAAAAATAGACATTTTAGATAACGAAATGGTGCAATTCTATACAGAATACGGATGTAGATCGAATATTTTGTTACTGGTACATATGATGGCTTGGATTCTAAGTAACAAAAAAATTTATAAATAAAAGTACTTTTTATAGCTTAAAAATGCATTAAAAACTGCTTATTGACTAAGTGTATTTAAAAATAAACACTAAAATGTACAGATTACATCTAATGGGACGTAAGCTTTAAATGTTAAGTGTTGAAAGGATTATATTAACTATAAGATCAAAATACTTTAGGATACGCTATGTGTCCTTTAGCTAAAATTTAAAATCCTCACCATTACATTAATGATCGAATTCACAGTAGATAAAAAGAAAGTATGTCTACTGCAAAATTACCAGTACACATACTCCGTGTGTGTCTAAGCAGATTAACGCATAAATTTACTATTATTACGATAACATATATTTACCTTGACTAATTAATTATTAATTCGCAAAAAATTATTTCAACTTTAAGGGGACAAGAATATATATTTTAAAACTTATACTAGAAATATCATTGTAAGATAAGGAACTAATATAATGATTAATAATTTGATTTCAAACCTTTCGCAATTTTCAATATACTGATTCAATAGATATTAGCCATTAGCCATTAGTGACTGCATATCATTAAATATTGCTCTTTTTAAATTAATCATAATTATTTAATCCATAATATATTTATCTAATCGTAGAATATTATATAAAATTTATATTTATTATTTCAAAGCCTAAGTAGTTATATAATTGTTCATAGATTTATCATTTGCTTTAGCTAGGACTACTAAAATTTCCTTTAAAATCATATTTAGGTCATATTTTTTACGATATTGTATATGTATTGTCTAACTTATTATTATATATTTTTTTTGTACAAAATATCTTATAATGATCCATCGTAATTACATTGATTGTGACGTCATGATTTTCATTTTAAATTTATTTTTATACAAGATAAATTGATCAATAACCGTTTATCCATCTTATTTTCAATTGTATGCCTCATGAATATACCTAGTTGAGATAAATTTGAAAAGTTTTTTAAAATTAAATTTTCCTCACTTTATTATTCTGAGGGAATATTAATCTAGTCATAAATTTCAAAAATTAATCATGTTTAAATTATATTACTAGATTTAAGAATATCTATTATAAACTCATGTATATATCGTTGTTAGGTAAAAAACTATGTATATTTTCTTTAGGGTCTTACAATGAAATTAATTCGTGCTAGCGCGCAGACCAAATTTATCTGTTTATTAATTTTTACAGTATGTTACTAAAAATTTTATTATTACTTAGATATACTAATAAAAATATTAATACAAAGTTATTTGAAATTTTGATAAATATCTTTCTACTTTATGATATTTTATCGATAGACTTGTGAAAAAAAGCTTAATTATAATAGTGAACAGTTATGTTGAAATGTTTTACAAAATAGCTTGTTAGTAAATTTTATTCTAGTTAAAAATCAATAAAATTTTTTTAAAAAGATATAATGTATAAGGCTTGTCATAAATTACCAAATTATTTTATAACCAAAATTTGCAGAAATTCAATAATTCTATTGATCGTTTAAAACAACCACCTATTATAATATATAGTTTTAATCCAAATATCAATAAATTTTAGTAAAGGGATTATTACAATAAGTTTGTATTAATTAGATTTTAATAACAATTTCTAATACTATTATGATATTTAATAGGTTTTTAGCATAAAATTTTTTCCTAACTACTGAATAACGTATAAATTGATTTCCTATGGTGTTAATCTCGGTTAATCAGAACCAAGAAATTAATTGGTTGGCAACCTATTAATTTTCGCATCTACTGCTAGTAAGAGCATTATTTAAAATTTTAGCTTTTGAGATAAAGATCAAGTTTTACATCTCTATAAAAATGATATTTATTAACAGAAAGAATCACCTGAGGAGAGTGTATGGTATATTTTAGAGGAAATCTACATGACTAAAATTAACGTATAATTTTAGTATAAACGATGATTTCTTTTTAAAAATATTGCTACATTTGTAAATAATTCACTTTTTAATGTAAATCATAATTTGAATAAATTAATGAATTCATTTTTGACTAAATTAATATAATTATACTTATATAGTATAAAAATTAATATATGGTTATAATATATTATAATGATAGAATGTATAACTTAATAAAATTATTATTTCACTTTATTAAGAAATTATTATATCTTTCTAATTATTTCACTTAAAATATAGTCAGATGGTGAATATATTTTTCTAAATACTCTGTGCTTATTTATTATTGTACATATCACTGGATCATAAAAGTAAATTCGATTATTGAAATTTTCACAAATTTTATCTTAATATATTAATTTTTACTGATAATCATATATTATAAATTCCTAATATTCAATAGAATTCATTTTAGTGCCAGAATTCATCTATTGTTTTATTTTTGCGATATCTACCGAGGTTTCACACTTTATTGAATGAAAATTTTTTCGCGCTATTAATCACTATTATATATAAACACAATGATATATCTTACATTTATTATATTAATAGATACCACACACAATTGATATTTATTCATTAATTATTAGTTGAGACTTAACGAAAAATGTGGATTGGTTCGCTGTTAGTTATATGTATGTTATACCTTTTCATTAATTAACAATTTATACATATTAATAGATATATATTGGATCCATGTTATCGAATTAAATCCGGTAAATAGTGAGAATAATGAATTAATTAAAAATATGTTTCAATGTTTTGAACATCTTTAAATAGATACGTTTAAGCAGAACAGCTACTAGACAATTTCATACTGCTCTATACGATATTAGAAATTTACCATTATTCAAGCTTGAAGATTATGTAATGTTTAGTTTACGTATATTTACTTTACTAAATATATGTAACAGTCCATTTGCCTAAGAATAATTCAATATAAAATATTCGATAATATAAATTGGTTTTTTAAAACTGATGACATATGCCAAATATATGCCTTTTGTTATGGGAGTAAAGGTAATGTATATTGAAAAGTAATACAATTATACAATGTTTTAGTGATATTTTTCATTTCTCCATATGAAGCATGTATTCCATGTGTTGTAATATAAATTCTTACTTTTTACTATATAATACAATATTATATAGCTTGTTTTCTTAAGAACATGGAGTAGATTACAAAAAAAATTTAATAAAAACTGGCTCCTTTCCAAAAGATTAATGAATGAAAGCTCAGTAATCATCATACTTTGTCTACATATAAAAATATAAATTACACAGGTAGAAAAAGCGAATCCATTTTTACTTAAAGCAGCGTTTGTGTCATGTGGGGATTTTGGGTATTGTAAGCCAGACATTTATAAAAAAATCCGCATAAAAAAAACCGAAAGTACTATACTCCTAATATAAATTAGATGATTCAAGATAAATTTTATGTAGAAATCAACTTAATCTCGAATAATATTGATAAAATTAAACGTGAAAATAATGCCACTAGACTGTTAAATAACAAAAACCATGTAAAACTATATTTTGTCCATACAGAACGCTATTATATTACTTTTTTATTAGATCAAAAGAATTAAACATTGAATATGATAAAAAGAACACTAAATTACATTATAACCATTATTTCACCCTTTATTTATTACAATTATCATTATAGTGAGATATTTATTAAAAAAGAATCTGAATATTATTAAAAAACACTTTTATCGCCATTATAATTTTCTTTATGAGTGTATGATTCATTTCCATGATTATTAATTTGTATCTATATAATGCTGCTAATTATTTTTTCAAACATACTACTATATCAATAGATAGGATATCGCTGTTTTTTCATGAATATTATGGAAGACTTATTATTCGATAAGAATTATGGCTTCATAATTAAATTTTTTAATAGCTTAATTATAGGAATATTACATTATAATTTTATTATTTTCTTTTAACATATCTACTCTATCTTTAAAGTAATAAATTCATCGCCGTATTTTTATAAGTTTTTAATTATAAGTATTCCTCAATATGTTAAGTAAAATAATAATTTTATATTAAAAGTTTCGTATTTGTATAGCTATTTAGACTAAATTCAGCTATGATGTCATCAGTTATGCAAATGTTTTTTTACAAAAACATTTGCATAATTTTCTTTAATCTTTATCTCGATTTTTAAATTTTTGCATGAGGTCAATCTTCCTATAGAGTTTTTAGATTTAGTCCACTAAAAATTATAAAAAATAATATTTTTGAATTTATTATTTTAATAAAATAAATAATAATTTACTTATATGATACCTAATCAAATTGCGCATGCATTTTACTTATGTGTGATACCGTTAGATAAGTATATCCTTTTAGAGTCTCAAATAATCATTATAAATATATAGTACCACGATTGTTGTATACTTGTTTTGTTGGTTCATCTACTGAATCGACTAAATAATGAAAATATTTTTTAAGATTTATCTAATTGAATACAAACTTGATTCTAATAATCAATATAATTCCTTTTTTAAATTATAGAAGTTCCAGATAATACTCCATCATGTAACGTTTTTATTTTAATTCATAGTGAATCATATTCATGCGTTTTTTTGATTTTCCCAAAATCAAACAGAAATTTTAATGAATTATATTTGTTTTTGCAACTTTATCTTTTGTTTTTTATCTTTTATCTTTTAACCTTATTTATAAAATTATAATACATTTTTCTACCAATAAGTCTCCTATTAGTAGTTAATTTTATTGTCAAACTATTAGGGTTAAAATTTTATTTTATTTTATAATTCAAAGATTTTTTATTGGTGAGGAAATCTAGATTTGTTCATATAACAATTTTTTTATTCCATATGCTTAGGCTTATTCTCCATAACCGATACATGAAAAAACCATATGAAAACAAAATAGCACAAAAAATTAACGAAAATTACCACCTTGCGCTTGTATCTTACAAAATAAACTATCTTGGTTATATTCAATAAATATACCTTTTCAGATTATTACTCCAATATACTGTCAAGCCCCTCATTTGAAATATATTCATCAAGCGGAGGAAGCGTTACTTTTATACGTGTTGAACTTTTATTTGTTGCTTTTTTTTCTGGTAAAAAGTACCAGATTGTTTTAGTAATACAACTACTTTAACTCTTCAGTTTCTTTATTACTATATTATATAACAGACTGTGTATGCTTTCAGCTTTATAGATATTCATTTTTAATATGCCATTTATAATTGTTAACGATCCCGAGTCTACCATCAATATTAATTATATAAATATTCATCTTTTCTCGTAAAAACATTATGTGACCATTGTTATGCCAAAAAATTGTTTTCTTTCTCATCATTCCCCTACTTATAGTATATCTCCCTTATTATAACATATATACTGTATAGGTTTCCTGCGGCCGCATTATATTGCTTTTTAACCAAAGCGATGATACCTTTATTATTCATTTAGTTAACATCAATTTTTTTATGTTTCGACTATGTGATGAAATTTATTTTATGTGTAACGACATAGCTATTATTTCAACCCTAAAATAATGAGTTTGGAGAAAACCTTGCTGTTGTATGTACCGTTGATTTATACATCGTTATTATAACAGATAATAGCCATTTTTAATTAATATATTTACCCTCATCTTTATCATTATATTCCATAAGCATCATTAAATCAAGCCAACAAACCATAAGGCTGCGGATAGTATGTGCTGTTCTTGATTTCTTTAATTAATTTTTAATTTCCTATATAAGGACTACTTTGTAGTACCCACATGTATCAGTATGAATTAATTTTTGTATTCCATGTATATACATGAAATCTAGAATTATTTTATAATAGTTAATTAACTATTTATCAGATATTGGATACGCTTTGTGGAATTTAGTGAATTATTCAGGCACTACATATATATGTTATTCTTGCTGAATAATACTTATGGCCCCACTATATTATATATAGTATATATATATATATATATATATATATATGTATTAAAACTTTCTCAAGTTAACAACTAGCTATAAGTTTCCATTTTATTGTTCTTATTGTGTCTTAAAACGTTTTTTCAACAACATACTCACTATAAAGACCAGTAATTTTGTACAGCCTTTGCATTGGCCAATAGTAATATTTTCTCAATTAACCATTTTATCAACGCATTAATGTCCACTTTGATGTAATTCATTAATAAGTATCTAGAGAAAACTTCCTTGATCAAACAAATCTATCATTATATGACGCGTTTATGTCATCTTACACTCCGCAGAGCATTCTATTATCAAATTTCAAAACACATCATATATCATACCAAATATTATGAGTGTAATAGCTATCAGAAAAATCGGATTTTTCGTTATGTTTATTAGATTGTATAAATTTTACAATTATTAAGTCACATAGCCACTTTCTCGTTCATTTTTAATAGCATATGAATTTATTCTAATTAGTAATAAAAAAATTAAAGGAAGCCTATAAATTGAATTAGTGTTTAAGCCTGACGCTGTTTCTTTGCTCGATTTCAAAGATGTGTTCAATCAGTTTTCCATTTTGCTATGTACTTAGTTTTATTTTCAAATTCTGTAACGCATACAAGACTGTTATGATCAGTTCGAACAGTAAAATTTTCTCTGATAATATAAAATCAAAAATTTAGCACAGTCTACTCAACAGAGAACAAATCTTTCCTGGTGGTGAGTAATTCCTTATAGATTTTATGAGACACCTGTTGACAAATCATCTTGGCCTCTCTCAATTTTTTAAGAAAGATCACAATTAATAAGTGGATTTTTAGCGTCACGACGAATGATTACGGCTGTTAAAATCTAGTAAATTTAATACAACTACTTTAAAAATAACATTTTTTTGTTTCGAGCGGCAAGATGCGCAATTTACTCCATAGCCGTGTAATGTCTTTTTGTGAGCTCAAACATAATAGCTGTGATATGGTATGACGAAAACTCGTCACAGTAAAAACTTAGTCTGTTGCGCGCGTATGTCCACGCGGCGCCTGTAGCGCGCAGTAATTGAAAAAATGGACGGAGCGTTGGTTGAATTAGATTACAAACTACTTAAAACCCGAAGAAATAAAGAGATGGTATTCTACAAGAATTATTTTTACACAAAACATCGCCAGAACCAAAACTCTGTGTCTTGGAGATGTGTAAATAGACAGTGCACTGCAAAATTAAAGACATCACCAATTAGTAGCATCGAGAAGATTGATTGTTGTAGTGTTCACAACCATGTTTTATCAGAGAATGAAATCTTACAACAACTTTTGTTGTCAAAAGTTAAAGATATAGCTAAAAATAGCGCTTACACGACGCATCAAGTTTATTATTGTGCCACGGCATCAAAAACCCAACACGAATTACCTCTTCTTAACAAAAATTATTTGTACAAGAATATTTAAAATTACAGAAAAAGAAAAAGCATTGAAATAGATGTAACAAAAAGTTTTGAAGAACTTAAAGTTAATACCCTTAGGGATGAAACGTTTTGTATTCATGACTCTGGAGTTGGAACTGATGATAGGATTGTAATTTTTGCCACTCAGAATAACCTATCACATTTAAAGAATAGCACCGTAGTAATTGGTGATGGTACGTTTAAGGTGTGCCCAAAGGAGTTGCTCCAATTGTATACCTTTCATGGCAAACTTTCTTCAAATACGTTTCCATTAGTTTACATTCTATTAACAAGTACAAAAGAGCAAGATTATTACAGAGCTCTAAAAATTATCTACGAAAAATGTAACTCAAGTTTTCCTATTTATTTAATAATTGATTTTGAACTATCAACATATGTTGCTTTTAAAAAATCAACAAAATGCCAGATTTATTTTTGCTTCTTTCATTTTGGCCAGTGTATATGGCGCAAAATACAAAAACTTGGGTTATGTAACGAATTTCGTAATAATTACTCATTCCGATTTTTTATGAAATGCGTGACATCGCTGGCATTTGTTCCAATAGAATTCGTCGAATATGAATATAAGAAACTCTTAAATAGTTCATCAGAGTTTACAGAGATTGATATGAGTAGTTTCTTTTATTACTTTGAAAAAAAACTTCATGGATTCATCAAAATATCCACTCGAATCCTGGAATGCACATACTAGAATTCTAGGCAATATTCCATTAACCTCACATTCAGCTGAGGTTTTTAACAGGCACATCTACGTAAGATTTGAACAGTGTCATCCCGAATTGTCACCTTTTCTTGAAAAGCTTAAAATAGTTCAAAGTGGTACAGAAAATGGCATCGAATTCAACCTCTCCAGGTTGTCGCATGTACCAAATACTCCCTACCAAAGAAAATTAGAACAATTGAAACAAGTCTGTAATGATTACGCACCTGTGTGAAACTATGAGCTACATTAAACTAATAGCAAGACTCTATAGCTAGAAATCTGACTAATAAATACATATATTTTTAACATTTTGGTGATGGTTTATAAATTTGTGCATGCGCATTCAATAAAACTTATTGCGCATATTCGGCCGAGTTTTCGCTTTTTGGTTTCGAGAGGCAAGACGCGCAATTTACTCCATAGCCGTGTAATGTGTTTTTGTGAGCTCAAACATAATAGCTGCGATATATGTTTAAAAAGTTCTGAATAAGGAGCCTGTAAAATTATGCAAAAAAATTGTTTGTTTTTGACGTTTTTCTCTCCTATATAATTATTATTTTATCATAATTTGTTTCACGCCCTTCATTGGATAAAATATATCCCAAAATATTTACTTTACAAATGCCGAATCTTAATTTTTGTATATGTATTGCCGTTCCTGCTTAATTGAATTATTAAATATCTTTTAATACTGAAAATATATTCCTATCAGTATTGCTATGTACAACAATGTCGTCTATATATACAAGACAACATTTTTCTACTATCACTCTCATTTTAGTATCAAAAAACTTTAAAAATTTACCGATATATCACAAACCTTACACTGCATACGTTTAAAACTAATAATTATCATCTGAGGTGACACAAACGGTTTTTGAAATTGATCGCTGTCAATTTCGATTTGATATTAACCGTGCGAAATTTTAATACTTGAGGTAATTTTTGAATTATACATGTGTCTAATATGTCATTAATCCTAGGTGTTAGTATAAATTATTTATTATAGAATATTTTTATTTTCTATAATCAATGCAGACACGTGTGGAGATAACATTCTTCGGAGCGAAATTAACATTAATATTCTCCTTGCTAGAAAATTGTAAGATTATAGTTATCGTACATCAGCCTATGAACATGTTCAAGAATATAGGGTCTCTGTGAAATTGCATGCTTATTTTTGTTTTGCTCAATTGGAATATTTTTACCTTTATCCTAGCACAGTGTTATCTCCCTAGGATAGCACCAACTTTAATCTATTGTAAATTAGCTCCTAAAAATTCGTATGTAAAATATCTACATGCACACTGTTGTTTTCTATCTAAGCAGTTGAGCACATTGATGAAGGGTTACTGCATTCTTTGAGTGATACTTTGTCGGTTCCTATCGTTATTAAATGATAATATTTTGCGAATAGGTCGAAACAAAAAAAACGTGTTATTTGTTGATTGTGGTATCATATTTTGTTAGTTCCAAGATAAAATCCCTGGTGCAATTTTTTTTTGTAAACAACATATTTGTCAATAATGCTTCATCAAAAGCTGTAGAAAATGCAAAGTAATTAATTATCGAAATTCATACACACCTAAATTCAAGTTATTATTTTGTAGTAATGTGACATTTCAACCGTACTATAGATACCCGTTTTGCAGGAAAACCCTCTTTACCCTATCAATTGCTTTGAGGTTGGCTTTATAGTGTCACATCGACAGTAATAGAAATTAACTCTCTAAAAATGATGTATTAGCTCTCGATTTATGCCATGCCATTAAATTTCTCACTCTACCAGCATAATATATAATTTTGTTGTAATAACTATGTCTATACCATAGTTTTCCTACCAGCTTCAGATTAAAGTACACGGAAACCGAAAACATTAGGCCTCACTTGGACTGGAACTCTGTTTTAGAAATTAACAAGAAATTGCATATGTTACTAAGTCATCTGGTAGCTTTATGCTGCATAATAATTTTGCAGTTTCATAAGTTGCGTAAAAACCTCCCATAATTTAGACTATTGAACTATTTCCTAAAAAAGTAGACGACATATCAATACGATAGTTATATTAAAATTCAAGTTTATCAATCAAAATCTTGCTCACAAAACACCTTCTGGGACAAGTATCTAACTATTTAATACACGTTACAATCGTTTGATATTAAGGTATAGTTTAACTAAATTGCCATTTGTGTAAGAAGAAATGCAAGTGCTGTTTTTTAGGCGTGAGACAAACATTCGCCTAAAAAATGTTTCAACATTTTTGCTAAATTAGACAAATAGTACATCCGAAAAAAAGTAAATTTATAAAATAACAAGAAATAAAATAATCTACGCATATTTGATTTAATTTCCATTTGTATGACTTAGCAATTGCTTCTGAGTAGAATTAATCATAATATTTTTCATAGTTTTTTGAGATATCACAAATTCTTTCCAGATTCTCTGCATAAATTGGACTTTTTTGCATTTTAAAGATTACAAATGATATAATTTATATCTTCTTCTACAAGACACTTATTTTCACTTAATATTTCAATTAATGTTCCTAGTCCACAGTGCGACTTGTCAAAGCGGTAATAAAAATTTTTGTTGAACAACTCGGTCGCATTTGAGTTAAGATAAACATTATTCAGAACTCTATCGTGAGAATTTTTTCAAGAAACTAATTTATTTCATACATTGAGGATTTTATTAAAATTTTTCAAATAAAAGTAATTTTAAATTTCCGAAAGTTTTGGCTTTAGCATTTAATTTATTGAATTCAAATTCCTAATCCTAAAAAAGCACAAATGCTAGTGACGATAATTTTATTTAGCCAATAATCTAAAATCTGGACATTCAAGATAGTTTAAAAAAAGTAGTTTTTAAATCTTTCTTCAAATGCAATGACTTAAAAATGAAGGAGGCAGAAAAAATTCTAGTGTTTTTTTATGCTTTTTAAAAAAATTATATGAGAAACTTCCGAGTCAACAATAATATTTTTCGGAAGCACAACTTATGTTTTTACCAACAGAACGTCAATAACTTTACTGTAGCTTTCCTCAGTCATGTTAATTATTATTTTGTCAATTAAAGAGAATATTTTTTCCAAAAATTTGAGTTTAATATGAATGGTATAGAAATGGTAAAATTAACCAATTCAACTCTGAATGTACCGCCAGCAATCCATACATCCGTGTTATTGTGATGACATATATTACTACCCGTCAAAAATATTATTATCCTGTCGTCTGCTAAAGAACCAGTCATAAATGCGAAACTTTTCGTCCCTATGAGTTGATAGGTTATTTTCACTCAGATTTGTATCAATTTTAGTATCGATACATTTTCTGATATTTTATATATACTTGTAGGATGTTTTTTTCGATATTGGAGGAATTCAATCATTTTTTTATTCATATTTGACAATTATTTAAACCTTATTAGTAGGGTACTGAGTTGTTTCAGCAAGTTTTCTCACTTTTTTATTTTATATCAATATCTCAATGCCATGCTCTAAAACAATGTGATTATGAAATCCCTTCCCTTCAATTCTCTCATTTTGATCGTGGGAACGAGTGATTAGTCTTCCTTTGCATGACCTATTGTCACATCTCCTTAATTGAATTGACACAGTTTTTTTATCTCTGACCTAACAATAGTTCTTATAAATAATTTTAAATCTTCCTTTTTTTGTTTTTACAATATTATAGTCTTTTTTAGAGCGTTATTAGAATCCATTTTGCAATAAAACAAAAAACCGCGCGCGCACAAATAGCAACAATTTGTCATACAATTTTTAGGACTGTTTTTGACAATAACACCATGTAGTTATATTCCCGACTTTGTTGAAATGCTAATACGCCTGCTCTCTCAGTTAATACTCATAGATTACAGTCCTAGTTACTTCATCATTCGTTGTCTTTGTTAAAAATTCTAACTTTTCAAGTATGTCATATTTAAACAAAGGTAAGTAGTCACTATCGTATATTCTAATTCTCAAAAAATTTCAAGTATCAATTTCCACTCTAAACATAATATAATTCTCAGTTTGTACATTTGCTGACGTAACTATAGAAAAAACTATTGTTGATGCTGCTACATCATTCAAAGTGTTTTTCAAACACTTTGGATAATTCCCCAAATTATCAAACTATTAGAGTTTATCAAGGAAAAAATATCGTTTGAATGATAGATTCTAGTGACTACTTATAACTTCATTGTGTAATGCATCTTCAATCGTTGTCATACTGGCGCCATGGAAAGAGTTTTAGACAAACCTTTGCACATTGGTCTAAAAGTTTTATCATTCTCTGACCCCGTCTTGGATGCGTAACAAAACGAATTTTTGCAATATATGACAATTCCACAACACTAATTATAAATCAAATGTTTCCTAATTACTTAATTCTATGCATTTTCTTTAAATCATTTTCTTTAAATCAAGTCTGTAGATGTCGCTCGATATAATTGAATTTTTTATATAGTCACTTGGTCAACAATTAAATCCATGAAATCAATAGTACCGGCTAGTTGAAACTTATCTAGCCAGGATATCAAATCCTGAACTCCATCAAAGTAGCTTATTTTGCTCATTACAGGAATGCTAGCTTTTTCTTCAAAAACACTAGATCCATACACTAATATAACTACAGAATAATACCAAAATATCACGAAGATTAGCAACTAGACTCTATTGTACTAAAAGTTAAATTATTGAGGTACATTAAAATAATTATATCATCTAACATTGTTTTTTAATACGATGTACTTATTATTATACCTATCATTGGCTCATAAATTGAATCTCCACATCTGAATTATCATAAAGTATATCTTATTAAACTCAATGTTTCGAGTTTGACTCATCATATTCATATATTATAAATATCTAATCTTTAATCGGAGCTATTATAATGCAAGAATTATATATTATTTGATTTATAGTATATCTACCGAGGTTTCACACTTGACTTAATTAAAATTCTATACGCTATTCATTACTATTGTATGTCAAGATAAAAATTAAAATTTTATCGGACTTATCTTACATTTATTATTTTTTAAGATACCACATACAATTTCTATTTTCTGTCTTATAGATTTCGGTAGATAAAAAAGTGATTTATATTTTTTTATATTTATTCATTGATTATTGGTTACGATTTATAAATGATGTGGATTTGTTCGTCAATAGCTATATGTATATTATATACTTATATTATACACAGTCATATACATAATAATAGATATATATTGGTTTCATTTTGTAAATTTAAAACCGGTAGATAATAATGAATTAAAAATTTGCTTCAATTTTTTTAATATCTTTAATAGATACGATTAAGTGGAATAGCTGAAAAACAATTTCGTGATGGTTTAGTCATTATTAAGCATCAACCAATATTCCTACTTGATAATTATGTAACCTATAGTAAAGTTTTTATTATCCTACTAAACATATCAACTAGCTCATGAGTATAGTGCAGATTAATGTTAGATTATTCGAAAGTATAAATATGTTTTTAGAAAGAAAGGATGTATGCGTATTATATGCTTTTTGCCAAGAATATAGAGGTATATTTATATGTATATTGAAAAATATAAATAATTATTCAATGTAATAGTAAAATACTTCATTCATCCATTTGAAGAATGTATTCCATGTGTTGTAATAAAAATTCTTACTTTTTATAGACTAATAAAATATTATATAGACTGTTTTCCTATATACATGGACTAGAAATGATACCAATTTAAATAAGAACTGGCTCTCTTCAGATATATTAGTCAATGAAAACTATGTAATTAATCAAATTTCGGCTACGTAATATAAAAATATAAATTACACAGGGAAGAAAAGTAGATCCACTGTTACTCAATGCAGCGTTTGCTTCATGTGGGGATTTTTGGTATTGTATACCAGACGATTATATTAAAAAAGGCATGAAAAATTATACTAAACGTACTACACTTCTAATTATAAATTAAATGATGCAACTCTACATGATATATAGAAATTTACTTTTTCTCGAATAATACTTATAAGATTACAACTATAAGAAACGTGACTGTATCATTAAGTAAAGAAAGCCATATAAAACTGTATTTGTACATACCATTAGCTTTTATACATCCGTTTATTTAGATTAAGAACTAAACACTTTGAATATAATGAAATAAATAATGTAATTAATAGCCAAATTTCCATTTTTATTCAATACTGTTTTCATTATAGTGAGATAGCTATGAAAACGGAATCTTGGTTATATTAAAAAACACATTCTTACACAAAAATTGGATTATCATTAAATATAACCCAATTTATTGTCATTTTAATACTTTTTTCTATTATTATTATTATTAATTTATACTTCTATAATGTATCTCGTGATTTCTTAAATACACTTGATTACAGTAAATATATAATACAAGAGTTTTTCAAAATAGATTATGGAAGACTGATTACTTAAAAAATATATAGTTAAATAATTAAACAGCTTAATTATATAAATATTAAGGTAAAGAGTTATCCTGTAGCAATTTTTAATCGATATACTACTTCTCTTTAAGGTAATGTAATCCACTGTCATAATTTATTTAGTTATATATAGATAACAAAATTCAAAATTCTATTATCTTGATTATGTTACATTTCATGCTTCGTATTTATCTAGCTATTGCCACAGAATTCATCTAGGATTTTACCAGTTATCCACATTTAATGTAAGAACATTACTTTATACCATTTTGCATTACTTTTTTCTAGATATGTACATTTTTTAATTACGTCAATCACTGAGTTATCAATTTATTTATTCCACTAAAAATAAGCAAAATATGACCAACTACTTCTAGTTTTTATACCTTTAATTTATACATAGTGCATAGATTTATCGAAAATCACCACCCAACGGCATATTTTAATATAACATTACATCAGTACTTGACTACTTTTAATTACCATTATTGTACATAATTTATTGCCGATACGTGACTCCCCATTTTTCGAGTAATTTTTAGAGGCCGACTTAGTAAGGATACCTCGACTTAAGTCCATCAACATAGCAAGTAATTTGTCATAAATATGAAAGAAACTTCCCCCACATATTTCGTTTATTCGCCGTCTGAGATCATATATCGAACTTTGCTCATCATGATTAGTTTGATAAGTAATATTATGACTATAAAGGAGCATTCAATTGGTAATATAGATTGATATAACATTAGATAGTAATTTTAATACACATTACAACTATGAAAAATTGTTTACTAAAAATAAAGAATCCTTATCGTCCCATTAATGCCTGTATAAAATCCAAAAATCTTATACATGTAAGAGTGGCTTTCTAAAAATACTTTTTGCCTCAATCGTTTCCTTAATTTTTAACAAACTTGTGGTATCATTCCACATTCTTAAAGTTATACGAATGCTGTGATCTATTATTGTGCAATAAAAGGTTGATCCTATTGGTACTTGAGTGAACGTCATATGCATTCTAATTGGAATCACTATAAAAATTTACTAATACAGTTGAATTATTTCTCATGTAAACAAACTGTAAGATATTAAGAATAGTAGGCTTAATATGAATATGTAATCTCAACAAAAAATTATACCTTATTTTCTTAGATACGCAGCAAAAAATCTTGCCACACTATCCGTTATTTTTCTCGTATAGCTCTTGACTACTACTACTAAAATAACCAATAGTAAATTTAGGAATATCCAATTCTGACACCTTGTTAGATATTTAATTATAAATCTGTCACATCCATATTAATTCCGAATAGAGCATTAAATGGCATCCATCACAAGGTAGTGTATGAATGACTAGTATAACATTCCAGAATTATCACTAATTAGTGTAAGCTTATAAGCTTACATTACAAATTAATCAATTTTACTAGATTTACCTATCTACCTACCTACCTACTTACCTAAAAACCTGCATTTTTCTAAAAAAGATACTCTACTATTTTATCTTATCTTATCCTATCCTATCTGAGCACTAACGTTAGCTCGCTCTTTTGTACACAACAAGATAACGAACTAAATTGCTAAACAAACGACTTGTTACAGATAAGCAATTATCTGGAGTCTGTCTGTGCCAATTAAATCACGGCACTTTTCATTTAAAAAAAATCATGCCATGAATTAAGCTCGCTCACAATGAAAGTAATGCTATTGTCAGTAGCTACACCACAAATTTCCATAAAATTTGCACCTTCACACACTAGACAGATAATACTGGCAACTCCTTAAGAAAAATTTTGCAACAATGTACTAACTAGATTATAATATTGGGATGTCCTTGCAAGAGCTTATAACTATGTATATTAAACACCAAGCTTAAGAATAGTAAAATAAGTTAAATTTCTGAACTCATAGCAGCAATTATATTATTTATTGCTACTATAGGAATAAATAATAGACTTTAGCTTCATCAATACTTATGTTTGCACGATTCTAAAAATATGGTGATCTTCATAATATACAGTGTCTCGTTTATAATATTTACCAGCGAATAGAAAATGACGATTGACAACGTCAACGTAAAGTTTGCAGATACTGCGCATTTCATGAAACGCCTAACTTTTATACTTAAGGTGGCTCAAAGTATCTCGACATATATCGACTGCCCAACAACAGAAAATATAGCCGATATTTCGATCATAAGTGGCCAAGCCAATGACTTTTAGCTCTCCTGCTAACCTCTAATGTCCTGTTCTTAGTGATGCTATAAAGTTATAGGCATTGTAGTCCTTAGGAGCTTATTAATTTAGATGCATTAGTCCATCTGAATTCTAATAATTTAAGTTAAGATCCATTGTAGAGTACAATTTAGTCATCTACGGGCCAGATAGTCGTGTAAAGTTACTCAGTAAGGGACGTTTTGTCCCCGACAACACAATAAGGTCTTTAGTTAAAGATGCATGTAGTCCCATATCCACTTGGATGTTGACGATGGGCAGGTAAATTCTCTAGCCACCGCATAATACTTTATGAGCTCTCCGAAAATAACGTTAGCGATAGAAGCAAACTCTTGATAAAAGTTTAGATGCAACCTTTTGATAAAAGTTTAGATGCAAACTTATGGTAAAATTTTAGATGCGAACTTATGGTAAAATTTTAGATGCAAACTTTTGGTATAAGTTCAGTCTGGTTTTGTCAATTAGGCTGCTAAACTTATTCAGTAAAGAATTTTCTCTAGTGTACTTATTAGGAAAAGCACTTGCTCTAAATACCAATTTTGTAACTCTGGCGGCGTAAATCGAAGCAAAAATAGTACGTGCAGGAAATTATATCCTATATTTTAAAAATATAAATTATATCCTATATTTTAAAAATATAAATTATGTCCTATATTTTAAAAATATAAATTATGTCCTATAATTTAACAATATACATTATTTAGAACCAACTCATATAGTAGAATAACATATTTGAAAAAAGGTTGACTTATGATAAGAGATATTATTCGATAAATTTTACGTAGATTATTTCATTTACGCAACACAGTCTTTCTTTTATAGCTAGTCGCGCGCATAATATGAAACAATTTCTTTATAGCTAGTGGAATGATTTTTCCACTACCAAGAAATAATCCTTATACAGTAATAGTATATAAAATTTAACATATCTTTGGAGAAGACTTGAATAAATATGAACATTATTACTTTTTTAAAATCATGATTTTTTCATCATCAAGTTTAATCTCTGTAATCTTTTACATCGAAAAAATGTTCGCAATAGTGAAAAAAATGGGTTTTGTTAAAATATACACTAATGTAAATTTGAAATGTAACACATTAAAATATGGAAAATAATAAAAGGAATTATAAATTAAGATGACGATGACGATGATGTGAGAACCGTGGCCATTTATTTATTAGATGTAATTTTTTATATCTCTTAAGAAATTTACTTAAATAAATACGATTTATCTAGGATTAGAGTTTTTCATTGTGCAAATAAGGGTTTTTTTAATATAGTTTTATATAAAGTGTGGTGATCGTAAATCTTGATTGATTGACTGTACCGCAAAAAAATGCGTAATAGGGATTTCTTTGGAGAACTCCGCATAACAAAATTAGTAATCATTATTAAAATTATACTCAAAAAGACCCAAAATTAATATCTGTAAGCAAACATTAAGAAATTGTCTGTTAAGTTTTTATTATATCCTAAAACAATTTCAATTCTTTCATTGACAACAAATTAAACGAAGGTTATAATGAAGCAACAAAATATCTTCGAAATATACTGCTACATTAGACTAATACATAAATTGGTGAATCTAAATAATCACTTATACATGATTATCAAATGGAATGAGAGCAATAAGACCAAGATTGAATCTCAACTAAAAATCAGTCACTCAAAAAACTTCCTCTTGATAGTCATTGTAACTTTTTAAAGGGTGTAGACATTTTAATTGGAATATATAGTCATTATTTGGGAAATATTTTCCCCCATATGGACAAATAGTTTAATGACCTACACACTAATGCTTATGAAAACGCCGTGATGACAATAAATAATGAGATATTTTAAAAATTATATGTAACAAAATGAAAAATTCATGAGAAATATTATATACTTTTGTTTTTAACTCTAAATTCCAAATTTTATTAAAAATTTTTTTTTTGAATGGAATTCATTAATCTGGCTGGGATCAACAATTATTTAAATACTTATAGACACTCCATATGATGCTATACATAAATATCCATATTTTTCAAATTACTTTGATTCATTTTTTTTTAAATATTAAAAAAAATAATTAAAATACCTAATTTCAATTTATTATATTTTTTTATCTTGATCTTAGAGGGAGTCCTGCTGTTTAAAGTACATTTTTTAGCAAAAAAGTGACGCCTGTTAGCAGTTAATTTTGTTGTCGAGCAATTATGGTTATTATGACATTTTATATTTGTAATTCAAAGGTATTTTAGAAGTTAAAAATGAAAATCTTTTTTTCATATCGAAAAAAATATAATTATTATTTTAGAATATGATCTCAAATATTACTAATCTAAATGATTAGTAATAGTATCACAATTATTAATAATATTACTCTGAATATCGTTTTTTGAAATCATTGATTTGAATAAAAAATACCAGTAATAAATATTTTCAGAAAGTGTTTTTTGGTGAAATCTCAAGGAAAATATATGATATTGTTAGTGTTATTTACTTCTAAACGAGTAAAGAAGAGATATAAATAATTCGGTAATATCAAAATGATTTATCAAGATACAATAAATACAATAGTCTTTACATTTTGTAAAGCTATTAAAGATACTACAAGCACAAATTAAGATTATTCTAGATCTGAACAAAGTCATGAGTAAAAAGAAATGATATAATCCTTAGAGGACAAAGGTGCTATAATAACTCTTAAGACATTAGTGCATAAAAATCTAAAAGAATATTTTCAAATTGAGTACTATCGATGATTGTTTAAAATAACTTTAAATATAAAAGAAAAACTTCACTGTTAATACCAGAGCCAAAAAAACTGTCCAAGGACAATCAAACAATCAAAAGAAGTTTTTTATATTTAAAAAATTACTCTAAACTCTGCAATTTGCTCTATCTTTCTAGACTTAAGTAAACTTTTTTACAATGAAGCTTTGCCTATGCACAGATTTTTACAATTTGATTTAGAAAAATTTAAGTAATTGTATCCATGAGTCATCTTGTGTTGATAAGTCTTAAAATCAACCATTCCATTGACAACGAAGAATCTGCTGAATTATATCGTTAAAAGATGATAATAAAATATTAAAATTTGTTTTTTGTAAGTGGATGAATAACTCAATATGCATAATTATTATTCATAATAGACAATGATAGGATTTATCATTCAAATATTTGTCAAGTAACAGTTAGTATGAATAAGCATAAGTATTCTATTGATCCCCTAGAACACCCTTCTTAAATCACATTGCAGATCATTTTTATTAAGTAGAAAAAAGCAAATAATAAATCAGAATCAATATATCTAAAGTCTTTTTGCAATCGAAGAGATTTACTGCAAAAACTATTACATGAACGCGCACCTAATTGCTCGAAGATCACTTAACATAGACAACATGACAGGATAAATAGCCGATGATTAAAAATTAAATACTTCTTTACATAATAATTTAATTTATTATATACATTCTATATATTGACTGCTTTATATGTTAGCTTTAATAGTGTTCTCTAGTAAGCTAAAAAACTAAAAATTTTATATTTATGAAAATCACACTTTGATTATGTATAATTACAAAATTATCAAAAATATATAAAATTTGATTTATATAGCAAATTTTAATTGATCAAATTAACTTAGAATTGTACGGATTTTATATACGTCAATTTCATAATTTTTAACTATAGTATTTTTGCGACTCTCAATAAATAATACAATTTTAAATCAATATAATCAAAAAAATTAAATAACATTTTGTTTAACAGAAATAGCTACTTCTGTAAGCAGTAGTTTGAGTGATTCTTTGAAAATGAAACACAACTTACTCGTTGCACAGAACATAGTAAAATTGTGTAGTAATCTTCTGTAGTAATCATCACGTCGAACAAGTACTGTTGAATATACAGAAGCTTTATTTTGTTTATTATTAGTTAGCTTTAAAACTGATAACACTTCAGTACGTTTTTCAACCTACAAAAAAAATTTTATATAAATTTTAGAGAGTTACTAAATATTTAAATTGGAATTTCATATATATTAGTACCTGATATTTTGAACATGGATCAAACATCCACGAAGAGTTATAAAAAACAGTCGAAAATATTGATGAAGCACCAAACAAAAAAATAACCGCTGCTTTAAACTTGGTTGGTAATAAACGCGGCACAACAAAAACTGCTAATGATGATATTACAGCTGTTTTGTGTAAGAAATTTCCAATTTTAATCCACTTTACCGTTTGTTCTGCAACATATGGATCTTTTATAGCAATAAACGTTGGTGCTAAGTCTAACGCATCATCAATTGACACGTCTCTTTTTTTATTATTACTAATAGTGTCTAATACTTCTGACATTGTTGCTTTACTAAAAATGTCTTTATCTGTGACTATAACTATATCACTATAAATTCAAATTTAAATAAATAAATCTATTTATTTATTTAAATGAGTACCATAAAGAGCGTGGGGTGACATCCGAAAACTGACTCATATTTAAATACAATGCGCGCGTCACTTATTAAGTAATTATGGATACTTTCCCTAGTATTTTACCTTTAAATCTTTTTTTATTTATAATTTCATAAGTTAGAAAAAAAAATAGTAATACAAATGAACAAAGTCCAGAAATTGTTAGTTATATGAAAACTAGCAGAAGAAATAAATTAAATCAAATTTTAGTATACATTTATTTTATTATTATTTTAAATAATTTTAGAAAAATAATAATCATAAAGTTGGTAAAAAAAATATTAAAGTTGGGTAAATATATTTAGCATGATTTATCTTAAATATAATAGACACAGCAAGAATGACAGTGAATTTGATATTAAAACATTTAAAATAGATGTTGAAAAGTTAGGTAATAAAATTTTGTAAAAAATTGGAAATAGTTTAAAAAAATTTTGTTTACAGCTTTGAAATGTGCCAAAACTTCAAACCTCAGAAAGGTATTATTCTCAAGAATGGGCTGAAAGATTAGGTGCACCAGTATGTTATATAGTTGTTAAAATATATAATTTTAAAATTTATTATTAATAGAAAAAGAAGGTGAATATTCCGTATCCACATTTTATGTTACAACGTAAAGAACACAATAGAAAAATAATATCGGGAGTAATCGAAGACAATGTAAGATTTATTATGGATTATATTACACATTTTTTATAAATACTACAGTCTAGTTCAAATCTTACAACATATACGAATACTAAAAAGTTAACGAAACTAAATTTAAAAGAAAATTCATTAAAAATGTTCCGTATATTTTACCGATTAATAGTCAATTTTATATAGAATCATTTATTATAGAAATGGTGGCTGGTGGGTTGACATATCAAATCCTCTTTTTATTCATCGTGGGTCTAAAGGTGAAATTCGACTTCGTAGAGAAGACATTAAAGATATGACAGGAAAATAATTCAGTTTTCAATAAAAATATATTATATTTTTCAATAAAAATATAAACTTATTATATTTGTATAACATTTTTAAAAAAGATAATAATGGTTATATTCTTGATATTTGTGTTTTCCTAATGTTGTAAATGAAACTTATAATTATTCAATTAGCTATTGATTATCTTCAGTACATCAATATTATATTTGCTTTGCATATATATATATATATATACATTAGTTAATATAGTGCTATATATCCACTAGCCGTTATATTATTTATTCTACAGTTCTTAATATATTTTATTGCTCAAAAAGTAAACTATATTTATTATAAAAGTAATTAAGTATTGTTAGAACTAGAATTAAGTTTGAATGTTGATAAATTTTGAAATAAATAGGATTGTTGATTTTATTTCGAGTGTCTAAATATTTAGTCTTATTAAAGATCATCTCTAATCTCCATAAATATCAAATATTTAAAATAAGGAATTTTTTCAGAAAAATATAATAATTGGATACATCAATTTAATAATTAAATATATAAATTAGATAATTTAATATACGACTTCAATTATTAGATATATCACTTCAAAGATTAAGTATATGAATTAAATAATTAGGTATATTGTTTCTATAATTAATTAGTTATATCAATTTAATAATAAGATATATCAATTTAATAATTAGATATATTATTTTTATAATAGATATATTAATTTAATAATTAGTTATAACAATTCAATAATTATATGCATGATTTTAATAATTAGATATATCAATTTAATAATTAAGCGATATTATTTGTGTAATTTATAAATATATAAATCTATGAACTAAATACTTAATTTAATAATTATATTATTTCTACCATTAAATATAAGAATTTATGAATTTAATATTAAATTCAACAATTATTGACATTATTATACATGCTTTTATGTATAAAATAGCATAAATAATATCTCTTCTTGAAATGATATTTAAATTTTTCTCATACTTGCTTTATGATTCAATGTAACCGCTATGAATAGACCATTCTATTATGAATTATCTACTGACATTCCGCCATAGATTTTATGCAGCTCTTCATCTTCATCAACTTCATCTTTATTATGTAATTTCACTTTTTATGCTTGATCTGGTAAATTAATTTTTTGCTAAAATGTTTAGTTATTCATTAGAGATATGCAGTTATAACATTTTTTTATTATTACAAATTCTCTTTTAACGATTGATTAAAAACTATTAAGTGAGCGTTAAATGAATCTGATTACTCCATAATTTTTTAATCTGTAGCCTTAATTTATATCGGAGTTGTCTATTGTGTGAATTTTAGCAGTTTTTATGGCTATAATCCATGCGATACATGAAACACATTAATGAAATGGTGAAAGAAAAAATAATGTTTTTTCAGTTACATTTCTAGTTTGATATATGATAAAGTTCTATATTTAGAGTCGGTTAGTGTCTGTATCGTTGGAATAAATAATTTGATATTAACTTCAAATTATTTAGAGCTTTCAACAAATAATTCAACTATATAATCACTAGAACTATTTGTACTGTTCATTTAGATGTGTTTAAATATTACGTATTATTACTTGCATAGTATAAATATTTCATTAATTATTATTGAAAGTGTAAACATATAGATATAATAAAAATATATGTTGATAATCTGGGTTTTATTATAAACTTATAAGGAATTTTATGCAAATATTCACAGCATAATTCAAAGCATACTTATATAAACCAATTTTTACTTACAATTATAAGTTACAACATCAAAACATTGCGTGCTCTTCTTAGGAATAGCAAGAATATTTTAAAAAAATATTTTTGTAATGTTACGTTCGCTACAAGAAGATATCTAAATAATTAAGAGTATATAGTACGTTTTGCTTCAAAAAAACTAATCGTTGAATTTTTTAAGAAAGTTTATTGGGCTGTAAAGTTCAAGTATGTCAAACTTGCTTCATTACACGCTTTAGGCACCGTAGCGGAATACCTCATCATTATTCACCTACACGACATCACACATCCGGCTCCGATTTATCATTTATCATTTATCATTCTATAGTACTGTGGGAATCTAACCCGCTAAAAATAAATATCCTTGTTTTGAGGAAAACACCACGCTTACAATATCCACCTATTGGGCGTTAGTTCTATGGGAATCACCTCAGCGTAGTCAGAAATTTACCAACTCTAGGAGAATCAACACTCTATTTCAGCCTTCCTCACAAAATACCATTAGGAAATATAATTTTTTACGGAAACATGTAATTACTGATGTTCCTGCTAACTTATGATTATGGGATACGAAAGAATGGAAACATTTAACAGCATCTGACCTTTAATTCGTGACAACTAGGTCGTGAGCTATCTATTTCTTTTGCTAATTTTGTAATCATTTAATAGTTCTATTAATGAGCTTTGGAATCTCAAGATTATGTGTGGAAAAGTTTATGCAACGTCTTCATACCACTAGAAATTAATTTCAAGCAAATAATATATCACTTTATGCCTAACAATTTTTTTTTCTAACCTATTAAAATTCTTTAAAAATTAACAAACATCACATGGATATGTTATCGAATCAATATAAATAGTTATCAAATACTTTGATAACAATAGCTGTTGTAAATTTATACTAAAAATATGCATGGAGATGATCTTGCGTACTGAATTTTAGTCTTTTTTAACGTATAAGATATATTTTTTACTCAAAGAATATAGTTGGAACTACTTACATGAATTCTAAACAGCCTTAGTTTACCCAACGCCATTTAGAGATTAATAATTACCTGATTTTGTAATACTAATACAAAATAAAATAGCTTAATATAATATCCAAAAAGAAAAAAATGATAATCCAGGACATAATCATTTGTAGTCACCATATCAACACTAGTAGAAGCTTGTGTAGTGTTATACTCTACAATCTTGAGACGACAACATAAGTACGTTAGGTCACCTAAAAATAATATTTTTACATAATGATTCAAAAAATTTTTATATTTCTGACACTATCTCAAAATTAAAATCATAAATTTTCTACTATTTACAAATAAGTAGTACGATTTTTTATATGTATATATCATTTACAAATATGAAAAGAAAAGTATAAAAATTATATATTTTAATCGATCAGTTTTTTAAGTATATATAAAAAATTCATTATCAAAATTAGTCAATCTTAATTTTTGTATACTTGTAGGTGTAGAGATATATGAGGGTCTGCTCATCATATATAACTTCCCAGTTGATAATGATTTATTTTCTCTAAAATGATAAATTAATTTAAACGAATTTATTATATACAATTTGATCTTTTATGAATCAAATAGTTTGGTAAACTTTAAAAAATTCAACAGAAAATATGAAGAAATTAAATTAATTTTTGAATTTCAAGTATCAATGGCACCTAAAGAAATTCTACCGCTATCTTTTTTTAAGTTTGTGAAAGATTACTTGTATAGTATAGATAATCTGTGAAATTTAATTTGTTAGATATAATTAAAAAAAGAGATAATGAAGCAACTATTAAAGACTACACATAAATTATAGAGATATAAAATGCTCAATCATCTAGATATTCATTATTGATATTTCCTCAGTCATATATATAATTAGTTTTTTGTGTAGTAAATGAGTACAAACGTAACCGTAAAAATGAACTATTGTGTAACCAGTAACAAGGATACTATTTTGTTATTCTTATTCTACAGTGTTTAGCTAAACAAATATAATTATTATATAACCAAAATATAATAGAGCTCACTTCCTTGAGTAATAAAATTTTGTGTTACTAAATAATAATTTTTTCTGTCTTAAAAAAGCATTTATACTAACTTTTGTATTAAAATATTAATTATTTTAAAGAATAATGAAATTTTTGGGGTAAAGGAGTGTCTACAAATATTAGATGGAGCCTATTATATAAATTTTCAGACAGCGTTTTTTCAACAAGTAGTATAAACATCCTAAGATATTATCTCAGCAACGGCGTTCGCCAGCTGTGTTTTCCTTGTCCGTACTATGTATTTCAGTATAAAGCGGACAGATGGCTTAGAACTCATGACCCCAAGGTCATGAGTTTGAATCCTGGTGCCGTCCACTGTGTCCAGTCTATCGTATCCCTTAATCCGAAGTTAGTAGGAACACTATGGTAATTGCATGTTTCTACAAAAAAAATTATAGTACATGCTGGTAGTGGGAAGAGCCTGATGGGAGAGTGAAATCGAGTGCTGATGCATTAGGGTACGATAGTGAATTCCTGCCTCTGTTGAGGTGATTCCCATAGAGCCAACGTCCAATAGATGGATAGGGGTGGTAGTCGCCTCAAAACGAGGATGTTTATTTTTAGCTGGTTAGATTCCCACAATACTGCAGAATGATAAATGATTAATCGGAGCCGGATGTGTGATGTCGTGTAGGTGGATAATGATGAGGTATTCCGCTACGGTGCCTAAAGCGTTCAATGAAGCAAGTCTGACCGACTTGAACTTCACAGCCCAATAAGCTGCGCCAGGGGTTTAACCTCGTAGCTAAAAAAATGTATTTCCGTATGTTTAATGTTATATATCAAATATCTAAATTAATCATTGATCTAATTACTAGTGATATTCACTCGTTGATTTAATCCCTTACACACTTTCTGGTAAATAAAATGCGGACAGATGGCTTAGTGGTATAGGCTTCGAACTCACGACCCCGAGGTCATGAGTTCGAATCCCGATGCTGCCCACTGTTTCCGGTCTATCGTATTCCATAATCCGTAGTAGGAACACTATGGTAATTGCATGTTTCTATAAAAAATTATAGTACATGCTGGTAGTGGGAGGAAGCCTGATGGGAGGGCGGAATCGAGTGCTGATGCACTAGGGTACGATAGTAAATTCCTGCCTCTGTTGAGGTGATTCCCATAGAGCCAACGTCCGAGAAATGGATAGGGTAGGGGTGGTGGTCGCCCCAAAACGAGGATGTTTAGTGGGTTAAATTCCCACACTACCGCAGAATAATAAGTCGGAGCCGGTGTGTGATGTCGTGTGGTTGGATTATGATGTAAAAAACTCCGCTGCGGTGCCTACAGCGTTTAATGAAGCAAGTGTGACCAACTTGAACTTCACAGCCCAATAAGCTGCGCCAGGGGTTTAACCTCGTAACTAAAAAAAAATAAAAAAAAAAAAACTTTCTGGTAAATAATAATCAATTGGTGGTTTATTTGGATTCATATTTGTACAAGGTTCGCATTTAAATAAATCACTATTAGACATAAGTAACATATATTCAATGATGAATAGGAACACTTTTGGTATAATAAATTTGCTTAAAAAAATATAACTAGAGGTTTTGCTGTGTAAACAGCAAAAATATGAAATTTAACAAGTCTACTATTACAGGTCTTGGGGTCATAAAATTAACACATATTAAGTAAAGGTTGGCTGATTATATTTTAGTCGCACTAACAACAACTTTATCATAATACAAATGGCGGCAATTTTAGAGACAGTTTTTGAATTAAACTGCATAATATAATTACAAAATGCAAATTTAGTCTGATAGTAGCCGATTCATTGTTTTAAATTTTTTCAAAAGAGAAAAATTTTAATAGAGTCTATTCCAGTATAAAGATTAAATTGTCAAAGTTTTCTTTCAAGAATTCTGCACATAATACTGTAGCAATTACTATGTTAGATTGCACGCCAGGAATTAACCAATCGCTCGCATGTTACTAAGTTAAGCTTTTACTTATAAATAAGTGAAAAATCTTAGCCTTTTGTGTCTAGTTATATATTGCCAATTTATAAGCTTTACAAAAACTGCCACAAAAATTCAGACAGTTAAATTCAAATCCAATAACAAAAATAGCTATATTTGTCCATTTAAATATTTAATATTTAATTCCTTTACCAATATCTTCTATAAATTTTCTCACAGTGATACACAAACACCAAGTTTAAATAGCCACACGAGAATAGAAAATGCAAAAGGTCAGCATCAATAGGCGCGAATGGAGTTACTACATCCCTAGTTTGTATTACAGACACTATTTTTTAGTATCAATTCATCTTAACGCGTATGTTAGTTTGTTTTGTGCATCTTTGGTTATTAAGTGATATTAATTAGCTCACCACTAATTTCACATTACAAAAAATTTCTATTTCTTAGCTAATTTAATAAAGAAATTTATTACATTTTTTCACAAATATAGAAGTTTATTAGAGAATACATGATGAAAAATCGATTAACAGTATATTTAATGTAGTATTTATTATATGCTTCTATAAAAATAAATTATAATTAATCAGTTTGCAGCATTTAAAAGTATGATTATTTTTATTAAAATATTATAAATATTTTTATGTTTATCATCAAGATAATTTCTAATAGAATATCTAAACGTAGAAAAGTCTTTAATTTTAAAAATTATATGACCAGGGTATTTTAGATTTCGGCCTATTCAGCGTATTTTAGAACTGTTTCTAATTTTCGTTAATTCTATTTTAGGCACCCACGGCTATACGGCAACGAAGACCCCGATTCTTAGGACTAAAACATTACATACCTTTTAATCTATCAAAAATGAGTTTCAACAACATTATCTCTGTAATGTAATTATACCAAGCTAACATTAAGTTTTTAAACGGTAAGAATGTTATTAGGAGGAACTTACTCTCATATAATAGTTATATTTTATAATAAAAGTTATAAAATATCACAGCTTTAAAATATATAAATTTTATACATATAAAAATAACAAAATTTTATTAAAAGAGCGTACTTTTCTTTAAAACCCATAGTTTGTTTTTTCAATATAAAAAAAGTTTTTTAGTATTTTACTATTTGAGTATAAAATAACAGTTTTTACGTTAATTGAAGAGTTTTTTTGATAAAAAACTATTATTAACTGTTATTAGTATATCAGAGACGTATGCTTTTAAAAATCACCAAAAGGATTATAAAGTTGATAGAAGTGATTATATTTTTCAAAGAGAACTCTTTAATAGCTGAAGCAAAAAAATTCTGGCGGGCGGCCCATAGATAGATTTTTGATGAATAAAACCTAAATAGAAAAGCGTTATATTTGTTAAGCTGAAAATAGAACCAACGATACACATTTGCATTACGTTAAAAGGTGAATATAACAATGAAGTGCCGTGCTTTCTGAACAATAGACGTGATATAGTAAAATCTATAATTTCCAATGGATCCTTATAATGAACATTCTAAACTAAATGACTCCAAAAACAATAATGATTCAACAGCCCAACTTCAAATAAATCATGTAGTGTATTGATGAAAGAAGTGTAAATAATAATTAAAATTAATAGGCGGCATTCAAACAATCACATCGGTGAGTCCGCACATTTAATCCACGTAACGAGAACTACTCATAACATACGATTTGTCTCGTAAGCATATGTTTAAAGCTTACTTCATTATAACATCCTCTGAAATGCAATATTTATATAACATTTGAGCTATATAAAGGATTGGTAGGTGATTGCAGATCAAGCACATTTTAGACAACACTATCAGTGGCAAAAATTTCATTAATTGATATACTTATTAAAAACATATAAATAAATAATTAGAGTTTCATAGATTTTATTGCGCTTTATCGTAAACCAAATTCATATAACTTTTTCACAATTATTATTAAATACTATAATTACCCTTATATTATTTCAAATTCAACACATTGATTTTTACTCAATATTTACCAACTATTTTTAATAACATCTACACAATAAATCGGCATTGTGTTATTCCATACTTATATTTCAATTTTAAATTTAATTTAATGTATTCAAAAATGAAATTAAATTTTTATTAAATTTCTAATTTAATTAAATTCGGTCAAAATAACTATTTCAGTATTCTTTAAAGAATTCGCGCTTTCTCGTATTCCGACTATATATAATGTTTCTAAATATGTTATATTATAATTCTAAAAACATCATATTTTAATTAATTGATTTTTTCTCATTTCATATAAACTGTTTTAATACAATCTACTCAAGCACTATGTAATATAATTTTGTTTAGTAAAATATTAGTTTTTAATTTAAAAAATTTTAATAATATAATATGCATATATTTAAGTTCAGTTAAAGCAAGTATTTTAAGCTTTTATTTAAATTCGAGCATAATCGTATTCCGATTTTTTAATAGTTCCTTAAATATATAGCCAAATATTATAATTATCTTTTAAAAAAAAATGTTATGTAAATATATTGCTTTTCTCCTTATATAAAAACTATTTTGAGCGAAATCTGCTCGAGCAGCAAGTATAATGCTGATAACTGCTAAAATATCAATCATAAATTGAAATTAATATTATATACAATTAAATTTATCATTTTAACATAATATTAATTTATTCATATTGAATTAGAAAAACTAATTTTTATGTTTATTTAAGATTCGCGCTTTATCATATTCAGAATTTAAATAAAGTTTTTTAAATATATAGCATAACATTAAAATTGTAGCCTAAAAAATATATTTAAATTTATTCACTTTTTCTCACTATATATAAAATATTGTGAATAAGATCTGCCCGGGCATCCATTGTAATGCTAAGTCCTTAGATATCAAACATATATTTTAATTATCGTTATGCATAACGCTATGGATTTTTTTAATATATATTAAAATATCATTATCGCAACTAATTAATGTTGTTTATTTTAGAATCGCGGGTTATCGCATTCCGAATTTTATTAAAGTTTCTTAAATATATAGCGAAACGTTAAAATTATATCGTAATAATATGGCACTAAAATTCATTGATTTTTTTATCAATATATAAAATATTTTTAATAAGATATGCCAGGCTATCGGTAATAGCCTCTTAAATATGTAACATATCTTTAAATTACAATTATATTGAATACAATTGATTTTTTTTCATAATATTATAATGTTAAAATAGAAGTATAATTACTAATTTTTGTTGTTTATTCAAAAATCGCGTTCAATCGTAATCCGAATTATATTAAAGTTTCCTAAATATTTAGCTAAATATCAAAATTATTTTTCTGTAATATTATATTTTCATTTATGGATTTTTTCTAATTATATATTAACTATTCTGAGCTAAATCTGTTCTACCATTTAATATAATGCTAATAACTGCTCAAATAGCAATCATTAACTTAAAATAATATTATATACAATTGAATTGACTTACTTAACATAATATTAATTAATTCAAATTAAATTCGAAAAATTAATTATTTTTTGTTTATTCAGAAAAGTCGCGCTAAATCGTATTCAGAATGCCTATAAAGTATCCTAAATATATAGAAAAATATTAGAATTTTCAATCTTAAAATATTATATTATAATTCACTGATCTTTATCATTAGATGCTAAAATTTTATTAATAACTTTTGCACAAACACTTGGTACTGTATTTCTAACTAATTAAATATTGAACATCTTAATTGTTGTTATATTAAACCTTTACTAATTTTTGGTTATAATATTTATGTATTTAAGTTAATTTTAACAAATTTTTGTACTTTTGTTCATGTACTATCATTATTTTACAGTAGATTAATCAAAAGTACTCACAGCAACTACTTTTGTGTGTTTTTATTAATTATTCGTGCGTTTCCGTTATCTTAAATAAAGATCCAAGGTGTCTAATGATCCGGATAATGAAATATTTGGTAATAGGTGTATGGTATTGCTATTTATCCATTGTTTTATATTTTATGTCTTATTACAACTGATAATGAGGATATTTAATAAATTTATATGATTTCTATCACCATCACAGTAAGGTAGTTTGCTTATTTTATCTCTATTTATTTTTTTTATAATAAAAATTTTTTAGGAGCTACGTAAAAATTTATATTCTTTATTCTTGGTGATATTTTAGAGCAGAGGAGATTGGGAAACTAAATTCAGTACATCGTAGCATTTTGGGAATGAATTTAGAGTTAAAACTTAAATGGAAAAGTTAATCAAACAATAAGTTTTCAAGGTCCAATAAAGGTAATATTTTTATTACATCACTTTTGAACTAAATTATTAGGGAAAATTATTGTTTCTTGAGAAGAATTTGTTCCATATTTATTAACAAAACAACTCATGGATATCATTAATACAAGTAAAAAATTGGTGCTTACTACAGGATCACATATATTTTTTCATTTTAATTTTATTAACACGAGATATTAAAAAACTTTTTAGATGTTTATGGAGGAAACTGTAAAATTTTTTGAAAATGATATTGGTTCTACTAAAATCAAATTATATCTTCAAACATTTGATGATAATATCAAACAAGGAAATTATTTTACAAAGTGATATTCTGGGAATATACCTATCTGTCAAACCCTAGAATAAAAACTCTTATATTTTCAATGTGTGGAATTTGTGTTCATAAGACGCTAGGGTATAATATTGCAAAATTTAAATTTTGCAATATTAATCTAAACATATTATCTACGTTTTAAATTTATTAATAGGTTTTATAAACCTTTTTCCTGTCATAAATTTTCTATGGCGATAAAAAAGCCCTAATCAAATAATACTCTATAAATAATATTTAACTGTGTGAAATAAGATTATTATATAAATAAAATTGTTTTTCACAGTACTCCGTATGAATGATTTAATCTTTTTTTGTACCTTTATAGGGTTGCCTATATTAAAAAACAATACATTAAAAATTTTTTATAGTACTGATCGCAATATTGCATCATAATTAAAATACTCCATATGAAATTTAATGCGATTGTATGTAAATAGACTTTAGAGAGAGTTAAAAATATTTATAATTTTTACTTTTGGTTGAGTTATTAAATTTTGCACAACATATTTGTTACTATGTCAGATAGGTCTAAATTTATAAACAATTTTAAGTGTTACTTTTAAAAAATATATTGCCAAGGATATATTTTTGAAGGAATATACATTTCCATCAAATTATTGTTTAAATATATACCATCTTTATAACTCATGTTGTTACTTAAATTAAATCCCAATAACCTAAATAACAGTAATTTGAGTTTATATTAAATAATGGAACCTTGTTGCCACTTAATTTGATATATTTCTTATATCAGTGTATCCCGGTGTGTGTATATTCATATTTATTTGAGTTTTTGTTTGTTGAGACCTAGAAATTATTGTTTCACATTACTTAGTATAACCAATAATATATTTAAAATATTAAATTAGTTATTTTGCCAATTTTATAATTATTTTTATTTTTTATTACATAACTTAAAGGAGCTATAACATGGTTTTTAGCATTTCTAAGTATATTTCGAAAATTGTTTTTATAAACTTTATAAATACTTTTGATGATATAATTTTACTATTAACGATTACATTTTATAATTTAGCGTTGAAAGCATTTTATTTAATCATGAGACTAATGAGATACCTTTTTTATTCTCCATTTTTTATCTACCTGTAGTAATGTATGTTTCTGTAGATATACCAAATGTAATATTTGTTGAATCATTCAAAGTTTGTTTAAAATTATGGAATTAATTTACAAATTAGTTAAATTATAATATCTTATTTATTTTCTGTTATTTATTTTTTATGTAATATGAACATAGAATAAAGGTTAATATGTACACATCGCTATCATCACAATATCCATTAGTTATGATAGTATCGTATATTTTCGTGATACCCTTAGGATAAAACGGAGCTAATAATCCAATATGCTTCTGAAACAAATATCAAACTTTCACTCATACATATTCTCTTATTCCATATAATATTTTCAAACAAGACCTGTTCGAATAGTCAATATAACGCAAATAACTTAGATAAAAAGCATGAATTCAAATTATTACTATATACAATACAATTGATTTTTTTACATGATATAATATTCAAAGTTGAATTATTGAAACTAATTTTTTCTGTTATTTTAAAAATCACAATAGATCGCATTCCGAATTTTACTAATCTTGCAAAAATATTTGCATTCATATAGGAATTAATCATAGGATAATGCTATGTTTTAATTCAATGATTTATTCTCAAATTAATATCAACTATTTTCAATAAGATACGCTCGAGTAGTAAGTATAATGCTAATAACTCCTTAGATATCAAATATATGTTTAAACTATCATT